>NC_084823.1:10171889-10347470 GCF_958449725.1 Rosa rugosa
ATTGCTGCCCAGAAGTTGTCTGGGATGCCTACGGCCTCCGTCCGGCCTGATTCGCGCCGCTGTCGAGGCCTGAAACGATGCAGAAGATCGACGTCCGCACTTTAGCGAAAGTGTGGACGTCCGCTTTGGAACAGGCATATATATATATATATATATATATATATATATATATATATATATATATATATATATATATAAGGACTTGTTTGATGTGTCATCGATCTTATGCAATTTTAAAAATATGAGAATGTATTCTCTTATGAATTTAAGGACTCCGTTTCCAGATATTTGAGGACATAATTTGTGTCCTTTTATAAAAAAGATGACACATTTGATAGTGTATTTTTTGTGTCCTCTCATAGATTAAGGATTCTATTTTCAGAGTTTTTAGGACACAATTTATGTGTTCTTGTATACAATAGATGATATAGTTGAGAGTGTTGTTTTTGTGTCCTCTCATAGATTTAAGGACTCCATTTTTAGAGCTTTTAGGACACAATTTATGTGTCCTTATATGAAAAAGAGGACACATATTAGATAATATAAGGATGCAATTTAGGTGTCCTCTTATATATATAAGGACACCACGTCCAAAGCTATCAGGACACATAAACTGTGTCCTCGTATAGATAAGAGGACACATTTCCAGTGTCCTTGTTTGGGACTTATAATGACTCCCGGATAGAGGACTCTTTTTAAAAGGGTCCTTGTATGTATTTAAGGACTCAGTTTCAATGTCCTTAAATCATGTTTTTGTAGTAGTGGTGATCTCGTCGTTTGAAAGATTGGCTGGAGGTGCTTGGGATTTTGGAGATGCATCATTGTCCCACGGGTCATTAGAATTGCTCGTTTCCCACTTGTGAGGCATACAAATCCAAGGTCGGACCTCAGATTACTTTTGGTCCAAATTTTGGGACAATTCTTAGGTTCACCCTTGGAGTGAATGAGCATATTCACCTCTATTGTCGATTAACATACTTTGGGGTTCATATGTTTATGTCTTTCTACCATACATGCTCTTTCACTTGGGTCAAGTTTTCATGTTTGCAGGTTACAGCTATAAAGGGGAAAGCTTTGTATGGTTATGGTAGAATAGGATAGCATATTGTGTATTGTGAAGTGTATGTTGATTTTGCCTAGGAAATGTCAAAGGGGGAGATTGTTAGTGCAAAATATTGTAGGTTTGACAGTTCCTAGCTCGACATCCAAGAGTCTTTTTTTAATTTCGGCTACTATACATCTCTTGGAACTTCATAAGTATGGACTGGTTCAAGGCTTCTTGCGCGTCTCATCTCAACACTCTGCCATCAGGTAATTCTTGCATTCATATGCTTGCTCATACTTGTGTATAGGAGTGATCTTGTTGTTCTCTCCTAAGTCACGATTGAACCTGCCTTTCAATCCTAATGTGCTGCCCTGGAATTGTGCTAATATATATTACTCCAACGACTTGACTTCTATAGGCTTTTGGAGCGAGTGTCATTTTTTGCTGGTCCATTCCCATCTGAAACCCGACAGAAATCTTATCACTTTGTTGTTGAATATATATGTGGGGTTTTGGGGCTTTTAGAGTTAGCGAGCGAATCCATCATAACATCTTCGCTGCCTCTTATTAGACAATCTTCTGCCCCTATGATCTGTATAAGCATGAGCCTTTATTTCATTTGTGAACCTTTCATGAGCTGTTCCTTGCTTAGCTCGTGAATGATTGTCCAAGTCTCAATCCCTTACTGTTATAGTTAATTGGTGAGTCTATGCATTCATGTGTGTTGCATACATGTCTTTGTGCCTTGAGATGATTGACGACTATGTGGAGAGTTGTGTCATCTGAAGATTGACGAAGGAGGTTCATATCCATCATTCAGAATCAGTAGCAAAGCACAGACAGAGCTGCCTTCTAGATTGGGTCTAGGAAGATTGAGTGTTTGTAAGTTCTTTATGTATTGATTTCTTTAGTGGATTTGTTACCGGCATAGTGCCCGCAGTTGTTTCCCTTTTCTAAGGGTTTTACTGCGTCAACAGATTTGGTGTTTGTGTGAGATGTTTTAGTTTCTGTTGATGGTTTGGTAATTCAAGAAACTCATAGCATCATTAGAGATATTGAAATCGATCTGCAGTTTCAATTAGGATTCAAGTTATACTGCAATCCTATTTTAGGATGCGAACCAGCCTGCACTCCTAAGTCTGATTCCTAAAGTTGTTGACACATTGACTCATTTCCATTAGTTGGGAAATATATACCCATTCTGTACTTACACTTTTACTTAATAAATTTATCATCCAACGGTCCATATCTTAGATTAATCTTTAAAGATCATCTATGTAAAAAAATCAATCAAATCAGAAATCAATTAATTATCTAATTGAATCAAACAAATGGATGGTTCTAACAACACTTACTACTATTATGATGAACCGTCCATGTATTTCATAGAAACGAATAACTAAAATGTCTTCGATTTGATTGATTTTTTACAGAGCTAATCTTTGTATGATATTATGCAACATGAATAGTTGGATTAGAAAATTATAAAGTTAAATTGCATTAATCACAATAAAGGGTGAATATGCTCGTTCACCCCAAGAGTGAACCTAAGATTTGTCCTTAGTTTTCTGAATCGGCCACCTTAGGCCAGCCATCTTTTTGAGACCTAAGTTCTTTATTTTTGGTGTTTGAAATACCGTATAAATAAAATAACAACTTTCCAAATTCACGAGGCGAATTTACATCTATTGAACAAATAGATGTAAAATGGCGCTTCAAACGTTACCAATTACAATTTACATCTATTTGAACAAAAATTACAATTTAAACCTAGTTTTACAAGGCATACTAAAAGTCAACATTCTTAAACACTCCCCCTTGTCCCACTTAAACTTGGTGATGGCGCTTCAAACGTTGCCTCGTTAAAAACCTTGCTCGAGTAATAGAAACCCTGTGGGACAACAACAACCTCGAAGAGGAGAAAAAGAGTATAACATGTCCTTCACTCTTAAAGATCAAACACGTAGACATTATACCTGCCCCTGATGTCGACATCTCCCCTTGATTGCTACTATCATGGGAGTTCTGATAATCTCCTCAATCCGATGCTCTTCATATATTTCTCAAATGTGGATGTAGGTAACGACTTAGTGAATAAGTCCGCTACATTATCCTCTAATTCGGATTTGATTCACTTCAATCTTTAAAAGTATTTGTTGTTGCTGATTATAGAATAACTTAGGCGATATATGCTTGGTATTGTCGCTCCTGATGAAACCTAACTTCATTTATTCAATACAAGCTGCATTATCTTCATAAATGCATGTAGGTTCATCTGTGGTAGACTTTAAACCACAAGTTCCTCGTATGTCTAATTATAGACCTTAGCCATAAGCATTCACGCACAGCTTCATGTAGAGCAATAATCTCTGCATGATTTGAAGAAGTAGTGACAATGGTTTGTTTTGTAGACCTCCAAGATATCGCAATGCTTCCCATGTTAAAGACATAACCAGTTTGAGAGCGAATTTGTGAGGATCAGAGAGGTATCCTACATCAGCAAAACCCATCAAAACATCACCATCGTTTTGATGGAGGGGAGGAGGGTGATGCCTGCCACCCTTGGCCGCGGCGGCGCCGGCGATTTAGCCTGTCACGACGTCGTGGACGGAGGCGTTTTGCCTAATGGGGTCTGATCCCATTCTTTTGTCATTCGTTTTCTCTCTGTATGGATAAAACAAGCTCATATCAATCATACATTTTAAGTATCGAAAGATTGTCTTGACACCAGTCCAATGGCGGCGTGTTGGCGCAGAGTTATGTCTAGCTAACAAGTTCACTGCGAATGAGATGTCCGGTCTTGTGCATTGTGCTAAGTACAATAATGCGTCTATTGCACTTAGATAGGGCACTTCTGCCTCAAACACGTCTTCTTACTCATCCTTTAGACGAAATGGATCCTTTCCAGGTTCAAGACTACAACCAATCATGGGAGTACTCACAGACTTCACTTTATCATCATTAAAGTGCCTTAATATTTTCTCAGTATATGCTGACTGATGGATCAATATCCCATCATTACGGTGCTCGAGTTCTAATCCAAGACAAAACTGTGTTTTCCCAAGATCTTTCATCAAATTCAGATTTCAAATACTTAACATTTTCCTTTAACTCATCAAGAGTTCTAATTAGGTTCATGTCATTAACATAAACTGCTATAATTGCATATCCGGAACTTATCCTTTTAATGAACACGCACGGGCATATTTCATTATTGACATATCTCTTCCCAATCAAGTAGTCACTTAGACGGTTATACCACGTCTGTCCAAATTGTTTCAATCCATATAGTAAGCGTTTTAACCTTATTGAAAACGTGCTCCGTGGTTTAGAGCTACTTGATTTGGGTAATTAAAGTCCATCTAGGACCTTCATATATTTCTCTGAATCTAGATCCCCATAGAGATATGCTGTAACCACATCCATAAGATGCATGTCAAGTTTTTCAGAAACTACCAAACTGACAAGGTAGCGGAACGTTATAACGTCCATTACGGGAGAATATGTCTCCTCGTAGTCGATTCCAAGGCATTGTGAGAAACCTTACGCCACAAGGCGGGTTTTATATCTTACAACCTCATTTTTCTCATTATGCTTTCTAACAAAGACCTATTTATGGCCGACAGGCTTTACACATAGGGGTGTCAGCGTTATAGACCCAAATACTTGTCTCTTTGTTAGTGAATCCAATTCACCCTGGATCGCATCTTTCCATTTAGGCCAATGTGTTCTTCGTTGAAATTCTTTAACAGTGCGAGGTTCGATATCATCATGTTCTATAATTCCTTGTGCAATAGAATATGCAAATGCATGATCAAGGATAATAGAATCTCTATTCAACATCCCATGTACACTAGTGTAATTCAATGAGATCTCTCTATTCTCTAGAATTGGTTCTGACATTGGAGCATCCTCCAATGATGTCTCTTGGATGTAACCATAATTCAGAATATTCTTATGAGACAGATTTCTTGTGTCGATGATTAATGGATTATTTTGTGCCAAACTCGCTTTCTTTCTTAGGCAAGAATCCATCAAACATGTGGGCCTCCCGCGCTTCCTTTGCAAGAGCCATGGCCTTAGCCACAAAATCACCACTATGGGAGACGTTGGCGCCATGCCCAATCCCTCTTGGGGTCATACCCTCTTTGTGTAGGGACACCAATCCTTGCAGGCATGTTTGCAGCAAGTATGTGTGATCTCATTACTTTAGCGATATCAGTAAATGTATCAGGCATCGAATCTACTATATTCTGAAGATCGAGAATTCTCCGCACTTCAATGTCAGACTGTGAGGTTCGGGGATCAAGATGAGACAAAGTGGGGATAGACCACAACAATTCATGTCGTTTCTGTTGAACATTTGTGTTCTTATCACCCCCTAACGACGGGAAGACTGTCTCATCAAAGTGACAATCCGCAAATCTAGCGTAAAGAGATCGCTTGTCAAGGGTTCTAAATAGCAGATAATGATTGGAGAATCATATTCAACATAAATGCTTAATTGTCTTTGAGGACCCATTTTAATACGTTGTGGCGGCACAATTTGCACATAAATTGCACACCCAAATATGCGTAAGTGTGAGACATTAGGCTCATACCCAGCATCATCTGGGACGCAGAAAAGGGTTGAGTGGCAGTGGGCCTCAGACAAATAAGCACAGTTGCATGCAATATTGTATAGCCCCAAGCAGAAACATGGAGATTGGTGCGCATAACCAATGCTCTAGCAACCATTTGAAGCCCCTTAAAGGCAGCTTATGGGAGACCATTTTAGGTGTGAACATGAAGAACTGGATGTTCAACTTCAATCCCAATGGACATGCAATAATCATCAAAAGTTTTTTATGTAAACTCCCCAGCATTGTCAAGACGTATGGGCTTAATAGGATGATCTGAATGGTGAGCCCTTAGCTTAATAATTTGTGTTAGGAGTTTAGCAAATGCAGCATTCCTTGTGGACAAGAGCATGACATGTGATCAACGTGTCGATGCATCAACCAATACCATAAAATATCTAAATAGCCCGCAAGGTGGTTGAATAGGTCCACAAATATCACTTTGGACTCTTTGCAAGAATGGAATATTTTCCTTAGTATCCTTAGCATAGAATGGTCTCGATCCTAATTTTGCTAAAGAGTAGGCTTTGCAGAATGAAAGATGGGCTTTAGAAGCAACCAATGAGGATTTTGGTTGAGCCACAAAGTCACAATTTCCTTTAGGAGTTAAGGAAGCATCCATGGCTTCAAAGCCATGTTGGGGCCGCAGGGGGTAGGCGGCGCCAGCCCTAACCAGCTGGTGTTGGACGGCGGCAGTCCTTTTCTCTCTTTGAATCGATTTTTATTTCTTACTTCTCTTCGTTCTGAAGAAAGGATGTCCGTGTGAAGTCTTTAATATGCGGATCATATTATCACGACTTGGGTGTCCCAAACGTTGCTGCCAAAATCTATATGTGTCAGAATCCCATAAGTCATCTCTTATGACATTGTTAGCTAGATTTAATTACTCGAATAATGGTTACATATAACCCGCTAGAACGACACAAAAGTTTGTCTAATACTCGTTTATGTCCGTTGACACCCCAAAAATAGACGCTCAACTTAACCCTGCAAAATTGTAGTTGTTAGTATAGAATAAGTAGGGATCGTTTAAGCCGGGGATTGAGGGTACACAAGTAATTACATAATAAATAAAGAATCAAAACAAATAAAGAATCAAAGAATATAAGTATATACAAAAATAATGAAAGAATGAGTGAACATGAAATCGTAACAAGGGGGTTTTAGGTTTTGTAACACAGAAAATTAAAGTAAAACATAAAAACAATGCGGGATTTACAATGATATGAATGAACATGTTAGAGATTCAGAAATCCACCACCAAAACATGCTCAAGACAAATTTGTTATCCTAGTTTCAATTACCAAGTCATGAAAATGTTTCAATCAAGAACAAACCATGAACGCACTGCATAAGTTTTTATTACTTCCCTAGATTACTTAAGCAAGATGAACGAACCATTACTAAGCCTTTAGAATAAACAATCAAGGTATAGAACGCTATCCTATCAACAATTTATTCCAAGCATTAATCACATGTGGAAGTTTGATCGAAACAAGTATGCAAAACTAGTGTGGAACGCCTACCTAGCATGCAATCCTTTTTATTTGATTTCACCTATTGTCCTATAGGTTTTACTACCATTGAAATAAGCATTATTAACCGTTTAGGAGATTAAAATACCTATTTCTAGCCCCACTCACATGATCATAATATTTTATGTGCGCATTCATAAAACATAAACATGCAAGAGTTATCTGTAAACCAAAGCCAAATAAACAAATTCATAACAAAGTAGTTTCAAAACTAAGAATCAAAACAATGTCAAAACCATGTCTTAGGGCTTCAAACCTTGCCCCTAACAAACTAACAAAAGTAATTTAGTTATACATTGTCATAGTATAATAAAAATAGAGAAAAAGAAACAGATGGCGGGCGGATGAATAAGAAAAAGAGACAGAAGAGAAGGTGAAGGGTGTGGTCCTTCTCATTGTGCTACAGAGGCTCTTTATATAGGAGATATACAACCCTAGTTTCCTTATTCAACTCTGCTTGTAATTTGCTTGAGGTTTCCTTCGATTGATGCACAATTTAATTACTTTCAAGCCAATAAAATAATTCCATGTCATCAAGATTGAGTCATCATCCCCAATTCGTATCCAAGTATGATTGGGGAAGCCTTTGGACATCATCGACTCTAGAATCTTCATGTAAATATAAATTCCCGTCAAAAACCAGATTCACGCCAGCTTGACCTTCCTGTACTAAATCGGTCATAACTTCTTCTAGAAAAATGATATCGACGAACCGTAAAAAGCTGTGAAACTAGACATCCAAGGATTTTCAAAAATATAAAGATCATTATCTGGTTCGTTCTGAGCTGCTCTCAGTGCTCTGTCAAAATTGACTGATCTGCACAGGCAGATTTCCTGATTTTGCCTTTCATGCGTCTTTTCTCCTTTATTTTCTCCTTTACTCCACAAGAATCCTAAAACAATAAAACAAACATTAATACTTTCTATTAAGAGAAATAGCTTGACAAAATGCAAGGAAATATTAATATAAATATCGCACATTATGCTCCTTTCATCCGTAGTCATTAGAGGTGATGCAAAGAAATTCTTGTCCATTTTCACAATGTGTTTCTACATGAAAATCATTGGCTCTTATATCTTTAAAGCCTAAGAGGGTTCTTCCAGCCCTAGGAGCATATAGAGCTTCGGTGACATTAATAATGTGCCATTTGGCAATAAAAATTGAGCTAGTCCTCGACCATGAATCAATTTTGATGACCCAGCCATCGTAGTCACAAAAGATCGAGCAGCCGTCATCTCAAGGAATAACTGCCTATTTCGAAGTATAGTATGCGTAGTAGCACTATCCACGAGACATTCTAGCTCTTCGGGAAACATTCCTAAAAATTATAAAGTTCGAAATTAAAATATGTCCAAGACATTCAATAAAATAAATCAAGATTTTATTAATAATAGCCAATGATTATATCAAAGTTTCTTGACCAAAATCTAATCCAAAATAATAAAAATCAAACTTAGACAAATAGTAATTACTCGATCCTTTCGGTAACTCGAATTTGGTTGTGACCAGGTAAGGTAAGTCGAGATTTTGGTAGAGTTATGCTCTCTTGTAAAACCGTTTTCTCAGTTCAAACCTTTCCTAGACATCACATTTAATTGGATGGGCCTAATCGAGAAAGAGTTAAAACAAATTTCATTTATTGATTAAGGCATAATTGTCATTACATAATTCTTGGAAAATAAAAGACTATCTAATCAAAATCTGTGGCATCCATATACTTTTTTTTTTTGGTCAATTGTATTAGATGGTCCAAATGGTACATCAAAATACAAGAGGTACAAAAGACCCCAGCAATAAGAGGCACATAGGCCCCAGCAACAAGAGGCACATAGGCCCAGCAATAGAGGCACTTAGGCCCAGCATAAACAAAATAAAACCCATAATGGGTTTGGCCAAATTAAATCTCAAAAGCCCAAAGATAAAAGAAAGAAACCCTAAAATTCCTAACAGCCACCACATCTTCATCAGCCGTAAAGTATTCCTGCCGCAGTAATCAAGCTGTTGCTTGATTTGAATTCGCCGCCGCAGCACCAGATCGTACCGCCTTCTCCACCGGTTGTGACACACGCCAGGCTCAAGAACGCCCAATAGAAACCGAGTAACCGAAGAGAGAGTGATTACCGAGGTAATCTGGACACCCTCTGTTGAGATAACAAAAATTCGCCAACGGGTGAAAGTTTGTTTAGAGGTGGTGGAGCAGGGAGTAGATCTGAAAGCTAAATCGGTCAAACCTGCCAAACAAGAACAATAACAAAGGAGGAGGAAAATCTGTGCTAAAAAGCTTATGAAACGTTGATGTGAGATAAGATTTGGGTTGTGATGATGGAGTGAAGAGGTGGAAAGGTGATGGGGGTGATGAGAGTGAGAGCTCGCCCAGTCATGACGGAGCTCATGATGGCAGCATATGATGGGTAGGTGGAGAATATGAAGGAAATAGAGGTAAGAGAAAGAGGAGGAAAATGAAGGAAAAGGGCAGATCTGGTCAAGAAAGAGGCTGGGTGGATGGAGTGGAGATGGAGGTAAAAGTAATGATGGGGTGGGTGGTGGTGGTGGTGGAAATGGAGGTGATGGTGAGACTCAAAATGATGGCTGATCTGAGAAAATTTCTAGAGAGAAGGAGGAGCCTCTCTCTCTAGAAACTTTCCCGTAGAAAATTGCAGCAGTTCATGGCATCCATATACTTGACTTTGCCAGATTTGAAGTCTACTATAGTGAGATTGACGTTATTGTCATCTCCTTCAGTGGCGAGATAGGCTTCTTGCTCTCTCAAGTCCCTATACGCCTTGTATTGTGCAGCTAACTTATTGCTTGCATTACATTGTTTGAACCAATGCTCACTTGATCCACACCTATGACAAACGTCATTGTGGTTGCCTCCCTTCAATTGAGGTGCACCTTGTGCACGTTGTTGGCGTCCCCTAAAGGGATTGATGCCACCAGCACGGCTCATGGCGGCTCCACCACAGCCTTGGGCGCCACGCCCTCCTCTCCCACGTTAGCTCTAGTTGCCACGTGCTCCCGCTCCAGTTTGGACCTTCCTTTTTAGGTCGGTCATATGGACCCACACGTCCGTTTTGTCCCTTATCTTTAGGGTTCTGCTCCCTGCGCCCTCCTTTGGGTGCATTATAATTCGCTTCGTGAATTATAATTTACATCTATTTGTTCAAATAGGTTTTTTGAACAAATAGATGTAAATTCGCCAGGTGTGGGGCGAGGCTAACCAAGGCAGTGGCGAGGCTAATCGGCAGGGGGCGAGGCTAACCTGAGGTGAGGCTAGGCGGGTTGATGGGCGTGGGGGCGCGCAGGTGCAGGCGAGCACGGGGGCGCGTAGGCAGGCGCTAGCGAGCAAGGCGCACGGGCCCGCTGGGCTGCAGGGGCATGTGAGGTTATCCAAGCGAGGCTAACGGTGGAGATTTTTTTTTCTTCAGTTTTTTTAGGTTTTTTATTTCAGAGTTAGGGCTCGTGCTGATAACGAAATTTAAGAATAAAGGATGCAGGAGAGATTCTAGAGAGAATTGGTGTGTCTATTCATTGATAATAGGAGCCATATATATAGGGATTACAAAGTACAATTTCTTGGAGTACAATTTCTTGGAGCCCTATTCTAACTTGAATTGGGAATCCAAAACCTTCTCTCCTACTACAACTATAGAAACTAAATCTAGTTTGACAAGGCACACTAAAAGTCAACATTCTTAAACAAAACCTACAAGAGAGTACAATAACAGCACATTAGAGTTTCTAAATAATTTTAAACACAAACAACACAATATTGAACAACAGGGAAAAACCAATCTCAATATCAAAAATTGTTTTCTAAAAAACGCAGCAGTTGGAAATACCAGGCACTGCTACCCTTGAATTGATGGACACAGGCATCTAGTGTTTGAAATCTACAACATTCTGCTCTCTACACGAAGTCAAAAAAAAAACCAATCAACATTATTCACTCAAATCGTTACAACCACAAACCAAAATGTCCAGAATGAAGCAATCAAAGATTGACAGTAAAGGTTAAGAAAAAAACTCACAGAGCCCTGGCCATATTGTTGAGAAGCTTCTCAGAATCTTGAAAGAATAGAGAAACAACCTCAACCACAAAATCTTGAAGCTATAGTTGTGCAACCTTATCATCCAAGAATCCCTTTTCATCACCAAATGAAAAACCCCATCATCAAAAATTCAAAATTCATCCAAAACCCCAAACAAAAAGGAACCAAAAAACAGCTTTGAACATAATTTTGGGAAGAAAAAAAATTATGTGTATAGGGATGCAAAATGAAAATGAAACTACTCAATGCTATATACACTTCATAATGCTCAATCATGCGACCTTGAATCTCCATGAATGCCTATAAAAGATTGATTGTGGTAAATAGCTAGCAAGTAGAGAAATTGGAACATTGAGAAAGGATAAAGCTTATTTACCCAATTTGACCAAGTAACTGCACGCAACACCTTGACCATGGCCTCTTCTACACATTCAACATCATTGTTGGTTCATGAATACAAAACTCCGGAAGCACGTCGCTCTTGCTCATAGCATCATCAAGCCTTGAAGAACACTTGGGAGCTCATGGACGAATTTAATCAAGAAACCAAGAGATGTAAATAACATGAAAATTTAGTCTAGAAGGAAAAGGAATACAATCATCCATAAAACCAAATTCAAATGCCAAACCAAACCCAGATAGATAAACCCACGTACCCACATTCATTTGCACCACCCAAAATTGCATGCACCAAAATTCAAAACCCAATCAATAGCACCCAAAATTCAAAAACCAATCAATAGCACCTAAAATTCAAACTTAGCTGGAGCTCAATTTCTCAAAGGTCTCTAATTGCTCAGTCGGATCCTCCAATTTGATAAATGGGTGCCAGCTCAATCGGATAGTCATGCTTGATTGAGTTCAATTAATTGCTCCTAAATCTCAGCTACCCATTACTTCAAAACCCACAGTGCTTTCAACTCAAACAGAGAAAAAGAAAACTTCAAAACCCATAGAGCTTTCAACTCAAGCAGAGAAAAAGAAAAAACAAATTCAAAACCAGAAGAAACTGAGAAAAAAAAAAGAATTAAAATCCAAAAAACCCATGTGCTTCAAATCAATACCTAGATTCCTCTTCTTCCTCTTCCCGTCCCCCCATTTCCCCTTCTCTCTCCGATCAGTCTCTTGATGTGAATTTCCCTATTCTTTTTTCTGTGCATGTCTCTCGCAAAAGACCTCTCTCTCTCTAAAAAACCCTACACGCTGTCCTCTTAGTACGACGCCCTAAGCGCCGTCCTCTTGGTACGACGCCTCTACGGCCTTCCTTCTTCGGTCTGGCCATCATGTTGCAAGGCAACATTCTCACTTGGAATTGCAGAGGTATTGTTAACCTCGAAACCCAACGTGCATTGATCGATTTAGTCCATGCTAAGAGACCATATCTCATCTTCTTGGCTGAAACCCTAGCAACGCCTCAACTGATCAACTCGTTGATAGCACGGCTAGGTTTTGTGGACAATATTTGTGTCCCAAAGGAACAGGAGTCACAGGGGCTGGCTCTACTATGGAGTTCGGAACTCCATGTTGATCTTCGCACCAAATCCGCACATCACATTGATGTAGAGGTAAGAGAGGTTGGAAAGAATGAAGTATGGAGATTCACCGGACTATATGGTTTTGCTGCACGAGAAGATCGACATAAAACGTGGTCCTTGATTGAAACCTTAGTCGCGGAAGCATGCTCGTTACCATGGTTGATGGCTGGTGATTTCAACGAGTTAATGACCATGACTAATAAGTCTGGTGGCCCTCCTAGGGCACTTGCGGCAATGGCGCAATTCAAGAATACTATGGCGGCAGCAGGACTTGTAGACATGGGATACTATGGCTGTAAATATACCTGGTTTAACAAATTTACCAAGGAACGCCTGGATCATAGCTTCCAGTCATGTTCTTGGCGAAATCTTTTCCTATTGAGCAGAACAATAACTTTGCCTCCTTCAGACTCAGATCGCAATCCGTTGTTGATTGAGGTACGTGCTGAGCGTGATCAGTATCGAAAACATAGTAGGCGTTTCTGTTTTGAGGAAATATGGTATGGCAACAAGCAGTGTACAGAGATCATCAAAAGACACTGGTCTTCTCCACTCACCGGAAATATGATGCAGCAGTTGGGTTCTAAGATACAGGCTACGGGCCAGAAGCTTATGCAATGGCATTCCACATTTCCACTGAATTTCAAAGACACAAGAATGAGCTTCGTGAGGTTCAAGAAAAGCTGCATGATATAATGAGACAACCATATTCTCCTTGGCAGTATGAAGAGCAAAGGAGGCTACATGTCAAACAGAGTCAACTTCTATCATAGCAAGAGAGATACTGGAGACAACGATGAAGGGCAATATGGTTAAAGGATGGTGATCGTAATTCTGCCTACTTTCATCGTAAGGCATCTAATAGGAAAAGCAGAAATACTATTCGAGGCCTGACGAATGAGGCTGGGGAATGGACTGATGATTCGAAAGAAATTCACCAGCTCTTACTTGATTTCTACAATATGACCTTCACAACTGAAGGTGTAGATGATACTGCCATATATGAGGTCTTTCGTCCCACTCCAATGAAAGTCTCAACAGTTATGAATGATTACTTGAATTTACCATACTCAGATGAAGAAATAAAGGCAGCCTTGTTCCAAATGCATCCTTCTAAGAGCCCCGAACCAGATGGTATGTCTCCTTTCTTCTACCAAAAATACTGGCATATTGTTGGCATGGATGTTTGTATTGATATTCGTAATTTCTTGGAAAAGGGTGAGATTTGGAAAGAGTCTAATTTTACTTACATCTGCCTTATTCCAAAGATAAAGACTCCTACAGTTGCCTCACACTTTCGACCTATAGCTTTATGTAATGTCATCTATAGGATTAGTTCCAAGGTCATTGCAAACCGGTTGAAAAAATGGCTCCCCGACATCATCTCTCCACTTCAAAGCGCCTATGTGCCTGGCAGATTAATTTCAGACAATACTCTAGTAGCCACTGAGGCCGCCCACTTCATGCATAAACTTAAGACACAACAGGAGGATTTTTTCTCTCTTAAGCTAGACATCAGTAAGGCTTATGATCGGTTGGAATGACCTTTTCTACATGCTATGTTGGTCAAGCTTGGTTTTTCGGCCAAATGGATTGCTATGGTAATGAGTTGTGTCACATCTGTAAGTTATGCCATTCTTGTGCAAGGGGAACCTTCTGAGCATATTTACCCCACTAGAGGCATCAGGCAGGGTGACCCCTTGTCACCATACTTATTTATCTTGTGTGCAGAAGGCCTATCTGCTTTAATATCACAAGCTGTTGATTCTGGTGCCATTCAGGGTTTGAAAATGTGTCCACAAGCTCCTACATTGCATCATCTATTCTTTGCAGATGATAGTCTCTTGTTTGGGGCAGCTACAGTAGAGGAATGCCTCATGTACATAAATATCTTGAACACATATGAAAGAGCATCTGGCCAGAAAGTTAATTTTCAAAAGAGCAGTGTAGTTTTTTTCTCGGAATGTTCATGTTGACACTCAAGCTGCTCTTGCTACCTTATTGGAAGTTGAATGTGTGGAGGAGCATGACAGATACTTGGGCCTTCCAATGCGTGTGGGTAAATCAAAAACCCAGATTTTTCACTATATCAAGGAGAAATTGTCCAAGAAACTGGAGAGTTGGAGAGCTAAAATTCTAAGTTGTGCAGGTAAAGAAATTTTAATAAAAGCGGTTGCTCAAACTATGCCGCTTTATGCTATGAATTGCTATCTGCTGCCAAAGACATTATGTGATGATGTCCATAAGCTCTGTGCTTCTTTCTTTTGGGGTGACACAAATGAAAAAAAGAAAATTCACTGGAGAAGTTGGGAGAGGCTATGTCTCACAAAACATGAGGGAGGTATGGGCTTTAAAAATTTATTTGCGTATAACCTTGCTATGTTGGCTAAACAAGGTTGGCGGTTGGTCACTAATCCTACTTCACTTATTGCAAGACTTTATAAACCCAAGTACTTTCCCATTTGTGATTTTTGGCAGGCAGAGCTTGGGGATGCTCCCTCCTTCTCTTGGAGGAGTATTCTTGCAGGAAGACCTGTGTTGAAGGCAGGAACTCGTTGGAGAATTGGTGATGGCACAAAAGTGCACATTTGGCAGGATCATTGGGTTCCCAACTGCTCGCTGCTCTTTATACAAAGGCCTGTACTTTCTCCAGTTGAGTATGTGGTGGACCTTATTGACTCCCACACTAGGTAGTGGATACCGGACTTGGTACATGCTGTCTTTCACCCTACAGTGGCTACTAAAGTCCTAAGTATCCCTCTTAGTCAACAACATAATCCTGACAAGCAGTTCTGGGGGTTGGAACGAAGAGGTTGGTTCACTGTTAAAAGTGCCTATTGGGTGGCTAGAGAACAAGTCTTAGGCAATGTTCTTGCATCATCATCTGGTGGTGATCCATTCCGAGAGTTGTGGAGGAGACTTTGGAAGGCTAAAGTTCATGGCAAAGTGCAAATCTGTGTTTGGAGAGCTTGTTGTGATTTGTTACCTACAAGAGTGAAACTCATGTCTAAAGGCTATGAGGGAGAGCTTATTTGTCCTCTATGTAACCATCAGCTGGAGGACACTTCCCATATTTTCTGTAAGTGCCCTATAGCATCTACTCTATTATCTCAAGCTCCTTTCCAGCATCTACTCTATTATCTCAAGCTCCTTTCCATCTCTAGAATTCTTTGCTTCCTCAAATAAATTTCAAAGAATGGATGTTGGAACGAGCGCTGAGTCTTAAGTTTGAGACTTTTGAAAAGCTACTGATGCTTATATGGGGACTGTGGACAAATCGTAACTCACAAATGTGGGAGGGTACTCCTCGGAGTCCTACAGATATTTTACTCAGTTGTATGACTTGGCTAGAGGACTTCCAAAGGTCACGAGCTAGTGATGAAATACCAACGCAAACTCGTACACAACATTGGCAGCCTGCAACTACAGGTACATTAAAGCTGAATCTTGATGGAGCCTTTGTGCCTTAACTAACTAAGGGTGGACTTGGAGGCATTCTCCGAAACTCTAGTGGCCAAGTTATTGCTGCATTTCAGAAAGTTGTCCACTTTGTGAGTTCTGCTCTCCATGTTGAACTTCTGGCTATACAGGCTGGTCTAGAGCTTATCAGGATGAGAAATTACCAGTCTGTGATTATTGAAACTGACTGTCAGATTGCCGTTCAAGACATTTGCAGTGCTTCTCCAGTCCTCACAGAGTATGGGACTTTAATTGAGGACATCCAGGCTACCATCCAAAGCTTGCAGCAGGTCCGTGCATGCTTTGCTCCCCGAAGTTGTAACCGAGCAGCGCATCGACTAGCAAGCTTAGCTTTTGAGTCTGCTCTATGTTTCAATTGGTTGAACTCAACCCCAGAATGTATTCGTGATATTGTACTGAGGGCGACCCCTCCTACTTAATCCAATAAAAGAAGATGGACTACTATTTCAAAAAAAAAAAAAAAAAAGACCTCTCTCTCTCTCAGAATATCTCTCTCGCTACCCGTCTCCCAATCACTTTTTGAAAATTGAATGGCAGCGTAGTAATTAAGAAACAAACAGGGGGTAAAATCGTCAAATCACTTGGGCATGTTACTGTTCATATCACGCTTGAGCTTTTGCATCTCTTTAGAACCTGAAGGTTTAAGGGTGTGGTTGTTGGTTTTTTTTTTTTTTTTTTTTTTTTGCCCTTGAAAAAATAAAAGGTACTCGTGTCGTAAATCTTTAGAACCTGTTTATTCTCAGACGCACACGTATGCACATTGGGGTTTGGGGGGAACTGAGGTTGAGCCGCCATCGTATCATTTTGAAAACCATCCGCCACCGCCGTCCCATCCACCACAAGCCAACTATCCACCACATCCCTACTATTCCGCCGATTCCGATACCTTCGCCTTGTTCAGTGATGAAAATAAAAATGGGTGCCATATTATGTGAAGTCTTGGGGGTGCAATGAGGGCTTAATGGACATTGTAGTGTATGGAGGGAAGCTTATACTGCTTGTGTAAGTGATCAAGTGCATGGTGATGGTTTGTGGCTTTGTGCTATGGTATCAAGTAATGTGGATATAGGAAGATGATCAAGTTTAATCTAGGGGAAAGAATAAATTTGGGGGTTTAGCTTTATCTAGTACTTTAAGTATGTAGCTAGTAGCACTCTAATGTATGGTTTTCGTTTTCAGTAGGTAACCCAATTGTAACTAATTGCCTTTTCTGATGTATAAATTGGATTTGGCATTTTGGGTTGTTATGAAATGGTGGCTTAATTAAAGAAAAACATGCATTAGCTATTGCTGGAAAGAAATTAAACAACTTTAAAAAACAGTAACTATACCTTTAAAATCTTCACTGTTTCATATCCAGATCTGAAAGCACGAAGTAAACGCTCACATGCATACATTATTACTGGGAAAGCCAGATACATCCATGGCTGCGATGACCATTCTTGAAAACAAGCATGTTATAAAGTGATGAAGCAGAAAGTAACAAAGGGCTTTGCCGTTTATAAAATTTGCTTCACTGGACTAGTACAATAATTTGAAGGAGCACTTACTGTTTTCTTGTCCCAGTTCTTGGAGAGGTAGAGAAAGTATCCATGGATAATAAAGAGGGTGTACACTATGACAAAGAGGTGGTGGGAGTACCAGAAGGCATTGAACCCGGTAAGTTTCTTTAGGGTTTTAGGGGGGTTTCTTAGTCGATTGCGACAGAACCAAGGTTGAGCCAATGTGTATGCCACGAGCATTAACGCCACCATAACCACCCCGGTCCAGCCCTCGGTGCCCTTCACGAACCACCAGTAGTCGTCTGGCCGAAAAACGGCTTCATCTTGTCGTATTGATCATTGGTCGAGTGTAGTAGCTTAGGGAAGTCGCATGTCAGAAGGTAAAAAATTCTATGAGTAAAATCATGGGTGTTGGTACCGTGCAATTAAGGATGTTTGATGGCATTGTGAGAATACTTGAAAGTGTGAGGCATGTTCCAGAATTGAAGAAAAGCTTGATTTAACTTTCGAAGCTTGATTCTCGTGGCTACAAATACACCGGGCAAGGTAGAGTTATTAAAGTCTCCAAAGGTATTTTGGTTGTCATGAAAGGTATTCGGGTTGGAAACTTGTAAAAATTGCTTGGAAGCACGGTTGTTGATGGTGCACAAATGGTGATAGAACATGATGAATTTCCAGTGTGGTTATGGCATAGAAGATTGGGTCACATGAGTGAAAAAGGTATGGGGATCTTGATGAAAAGGGAACTTATTCTCGTGCTTTGGTGACAAGGAATTTTGTGAGCCTTGTGTATATGGGAAGCATCATAAGCGAAGCTTCAAGGCTAGGAGTCACACTAGAAAAGGCATACTTGACTACATTCACTCGGATTTATGGGGCCCATCTCGCACTAAATCATGTGGAGGTGCATCATACTTCATATCTTTCATTGATGATTACTCAAGGAAAGTGTGGGTAAAATTCTTGAAGTCAAAGGATGAAGCTTTCATGGCATTCAAGCATTTCAAGACCGAGGTGGAGAAAGAAAGCGGAAGGTGCATCAAGGTGATTAGAACCGATAATGGCTTGGAATTTGTAAACAAAGTCTTTCTCAAATATTATTGCAAAGATGAAGGAATTGTCATGTATAATACCATTGTTCGGAGCCCTCAACAAAATGGGGTGGCGGAGCGCATGAATAGAACTTTGGTGGAACATACAAGGTGTATGTTGAGCAATGCGGGTGTTGGTAAAGAGCTTTGGGCGGAAGCCATCAACACGGCTTGTTATCTTGTGAATAGGTCACCTTCGGCGGCATTGGGAGAGAAAAGACCTCAAGAGGTTTGGTACCAGAAGAGGTTGTTATTGGGCTGGCCTAAAGGCAAGAACAGTTCCAGGTGGTCCAGTGGATTAAGCCCTTGTCAAGGACGGCACGCAGAAGGAAAGTAAAGAAAAACCTCCCCGTTCATATCTCTTATGCGCTATGAGCTCCCCAAGACTGAGGTTATGTCACTACCGGACACTAAGATGCAGAGGTTGAATCACCCTTCTCGATCAGAGTGGAAAGGCCCGTTGACACATTGAGCTATATCCCGGAAACCGCCTCTTTTTCGCTTTAATTTGAAGTCCCTCCGTGGAGTGGGATTCAAAAAATGATCAAACGTCGAGGAAAGAGGGGGTTTTTGGCTGCTAAATACGCTTTTTACGCAAAAAAGAAGAGTGGAGTGCCTTCGGGATTCGTTTCAGACTGGGCTGAGCCTTAGCCCTTTCTTGCTCCCTTACTTGGTGGAGTGAACGGGTCCGATTGTAACCAAAAAAAAAAATCTTTAGGACCTGTAAGGTTTAAGGGTGTTGTTGTTGGCTTTTTTTTTTTTTGGCCCTTGAAAAAATAAAAGGTACTCGTGTCGTAAAGAGTTACCGGCTGAAGATGAATTCTAAGAAGGGCCGAGGACAACATCGAATGGTGATTGACCAATCCGTACATTACCAAAAGAAATTGTAACACAGGCTAGCCCACAGTTTGAAGATACAATCAGGCCCAAAATAAAGAAGGGAGAACAACACAGTTCTGTTCTGGAAGTAGTAATTGTGACGGCCTACTTGAAAGAAAAAAAAAAAAATTAGAGGGAAGCTTCGAAAAATTCGTTTTATGATTCCCTCCCAACAAGGAAATAGCACCTAAAATTTAAGGAACCTGTTGGGACCCCAACTCTAGTCACTCAAACTCACTAATCACATAAACCTTAAGTTCATAACCAACAATTCTTAAAAGAAGAAAAAAAAAATGGTACAGAGAGCCAAAGATATGTTATTCCTTGAATATAAAAGATAATTTATATTCATAAAGGAATATAAATGGGATCACCTCAGCTCTCTTCCACAGCCATCCTACCTCCTCAGCTCTCTTTTTTCCCTTTGTTTTCACTACGCTACTAACTTAGGAGAAAGACAGGAAAAATAGGAAATTCAGTTTCTTATACACCTTCCAACAAGGAAACAACACCCATTAAGTGTTGTGAATCGATTACTCTTCTGCCCACACCCTTTCAATGGGCATGCATACAACACTTTGAATCTAAGCAGTCCTCAATTCACCAATAGTTTATAAAAACTTAAAAACAAACACTAAAAAAAACTGCAAAACTAGAGACAGTGCCAAAGATTTTCTTTTCCCTGTCTGGAAGTAAAAGGCATCTATACAAAGTTACTGGAGATGAAATTCCTTGCTCCACTTGATTTCTTTTGCATCACATCATATTAATTGCCAAAACCATTTTAGCAAAGGTAGTCATTCATTTGGATAAATTTCCTAAAAATGGACATTGGTTACCTATAAAATGACCACATTTACAAAAAACATGAGATTGGTTAACAAAAGGATGAATGTGCATACTATACCAATCTGCAAGGAAGGACTCCAACAATCCGGATTTCGGGTGGTGTTTATAGTCAAAAATTGCTTTGCATACAAGGTAAAAACATAAAACTATGTTTTGTATGAAAAGAAACATGGATTTCAGATAATTCATCCTTACATCATGTCAGAAAAACCCCCTACTCTTTATTCCTGCATACTTCTGTTTTCTTTTTAAGCTAGGCTCTAGACACTTGCTATCCATTACTGAGACAGGAGTTTCATGATAATGGATATTTCCTCAGGAGCAACAAGAGTTTCCACTTTTCATGATAACATATATGGGGAGAGCTTTAAATGAAGACTCCATGAGGACTTTTAAATCAACGGTTGGATGACTGAATATTATTTCCTCAACACACAAATCATCATGCATTTGATTAAAAAGTCCTCATTTTAAGAGCCTCAATTGAGTCCCACTGACAGATGTGATATCCATAATTGACAATTTGTCTCACCCTAGACTACCCAAGTGGATATACACACACAAATTGTTGTATGCACACAAATACACTGATACATAGTAATATATGCTCACAAATACACAGATAGAAAGTCATATATGCACATAAATACACATATACACTAGAAATGCAAATACACATCCTATTTTGCACAAAAATACCTAATAGAAATCAGCTATCCAATCTGTATCCAGCATACGGAAATCATCAAGGTGGAAATCTTCAGGTGGATCAGCAGAACCTGCTCCACTTGCACAGGTTGGGGCAAGAGGATCAACCTTTACCTCATATGCACTTGCCATATCCTTAGAAACCAGTACATTTGGAGAAGTGGGTGTATCAGCTTGTACCTCAGTTTTCACAGTAGCTGAAACCGGCAAAGACTCTGGTACATTAGCTGAAGCGAAATTCATGGCAATCTGCTGAATATCCCCCTTGGACAAGGAAACCATAGAGCCTGCAGGAAGCACTGGCCTTCTGAAATCTGGAAAATTGAATCTCCCACATTCACCATAAATGCAATATACAGCTGCATCATAGGCTCGAGCTGCCTCGTCAGCAGTATCATAAGAGCCCAACCATATCCTTCCTCCAGACTTTGGAACTCTTATTTCTGTAACCCATTTACCCCAAGCCCTCATTCGTATGCCCTTGTAGAGACATGGGGTTTTCTCTCGCCGAACTTTTTTAGATTTAGAAGTTGTTGGCAAATCCATAGGAAAGGGGGGTCAAGAGAAGTGTCAAGATAGTGGAAGAATAGGATCTGGATAGAACTACAGTAGGAGATCATATGAAGGAAAGTGAATGCCAACAAGACACAAACTGAAGAGATGCCTTAAGAGAGCAGGTGGAACTGACATGATGGTGGCACATGATGTTACAAGTTGCACGTGGCGGCAAACATACTGTCACGTGGTGAGTTCGTATAAACAAGGAGTTCCCAAATCCATAGAAGTTCCAAAATGGATAGAAATGCAGTTGGCAAGACAATAATCGATGCACTTATTCTATTTAAGCTTCAATATAAAAGGGAATATAAATGCAAATCTACAAACATATAGATATGTGTAGATATATATATATATATATATATATATATATATAGAAGTTTGCTCAGGTGCGGATATCCGCACCGAAGAAAAAGGTGCGGATTTCCAGTTTTGACCCACTTTCCGATCACATTTTTACATCTTAGCCGTTCAGTTTTTAGATCCTAATGTATAGATCATCTCTGCAAAATTTCAGCCAATTTGATGATCGTTAAGGCATCCAAAATTGCAATTTACACGAACGGACCGAATCTGTCGAACCAGAACCGTTCGTATTTATAATGGTAAATTGCATTTTTGGATGCCTTAACGATCACCAAATTGGCTGAAATTTTGTAGAGGTGATCTATACATTATGACCTAAAAACTGAACGGCTAAGATGTGAAAATGTGATCGGAAAGTGGGTCAAAACCGGAAATCCACACCTAAGCAAAAAGTGCGGACGTCCGCACCGGAGAAGCTCTGTATATATATATATATATATCTAGAGTTTCCATATGAAGTAACAATCAACCAAAAATTTCCTATATCTAGACCTTCCATGGTAAGAACCAAATCAACCAAAAATTTTCTCACTAATACAAAGCTCAATGACCAAACCAATGTTCATGAGCTATCAATGTGGATATCATAACAAAACATTGATTCAATTGTAGAATTTATCCAAAGTTTCTGGTGGGATAATTCAGTACATAATTGGGGATATAAATTCACCCAATTAGGTTGGGACTAGAAAAGGTGCATTCACCCATACAAACAAAATATTCCGGAAACTATGGGAACTAGCTTTGGCTAAACCTAATATCATCTCAACCTCTCAGGTGCCTTAGATAAAGCTTCACCTGCCAAAAAGAATGAAAGTGAATCACACTTTTAGATGTTGGAAAATTGTTACAAGCAGCTGAACAGCTTGCTAAGTTTCAATTTCGTCTTGCATATGATTGGCTAATGTCATGTTCAGTTACATTTTTAGGCAACTTTAGCAGTTAGCGAAAACAGATCTGAGCCATAGATGTTACACTCGAGTCATTTGACCATTTACGTTAGGAGATTTCTTACAGATGTTACACTTGAGTCATTTGACCATTTACTTAGGAGACTTGGAGTTGAAAATGACATGAAAAGCCAACGGTTTAAAGAAAGTCAGAACAAGACGAGCCGAAAAAGCGAAAAACTAGTGGCGATCCGCTTCTCCGAGAAGCAGTGATGTCATGTACTGTAACTACTGTATTAGCTCCGAGAATAAATGCACACGGAACCTTAATGCACCATATCCATCTATAAACTATATCTTTTATAACGTTTTGACAAGAATCACATTCTTTCTGATTTTAGGTTTACAGCCAGAAAATCAGCTTGTTGCCTTAATCAGTTGGAATCTAGTATTAATCAAGAATTGGAAGATGAGTATTTCAATAGTTAAACTAAATGGTTTATAGAATCTGACACAAATACGCTAAGACATGAGTGAAACCGAAAGAGAAAAAGAAAAGGGGCTACTTTAATGTTAAAGGAATAGAATACTAAAGCAGTTATTGGAAGCAAAACCTTAAGAACTAGAATGAAGTGGAGCTGCAGCTGAAGCTGATGGTGAAGGAGGCTGATAAATGCGTGCTTTGGTGAGGATTTCAGCAACAATCCAATGCTTACGTTTGCTCAAAGGGCGTGAAGGCTCCAATCGAACCTGATGAAATGATTATAAAATTAAGTAATATTCTTGCTTGTAAACTTACATGTAATTTTGTTCAAAACTTAATAAAAGATATAAGGCATTATAGAAGACATACTCGGTCTCCAATGTTGCAATGATCGTGCTCATCGTGGGCCATGAACTTGGATGTCCTCTTCACATATCGGTTGTAGAGCTTGTGATGAAACAGCCTATCCACTGCCACAACCACCGATTTCTGCATCTTATTGGAAACGACCATCCCCACCACATTCTTCATCTTTCTCAGCAAAAATGTGAATACCCACCCGCCTTGGGACCGACCTGCATCTCTCATTCAGCATACAATCAAACTTAGAATGGATTCAAATCAGACTTATTCATAAACCATATCACCAGACTAGCACACTTAGAAGTTTAAACAGTTGTGTACCCCTAACTCACAACAGAATTCCAAATTCAATTATGTCCAGACCAGAAAGAGCAAAAAAAAACAAACAAACAAAAGAGTTTAAAATAAACGCAATTTCTTGCAGGACAGCATCACATTTTGAAATAATCAAACAAACTTTGACTGAAACACTGTCAGTTACTTCCACTGTTTATATAAAATTACTCAAGAGTTCAGTGATCCTCATTTCCCTATAAAAAGCTACCGAAAGCACGAAACCGAGAGGACAGTAGTGATGAACAACATTTCAACACGCGTCTGAACTAGAATCCAATTTCTGATGAAACAACAACTCTGAAACCCTACTACCTATCACTAGGTCTGCAACTGTTAATAGTATGATCACCGATATAGAACTATTTGTTAATATAAATCCATAAAATGAAGCTACTGTTAGCCAAATCACTAGTAATTGCACATTTATCAGTACAATTCTCCATGTTTGAATCCCTAAATATCTATACCGCGGAGAAAGAAAGAAAAAAAATTGATGAAATCTGAAGCATACCTGCAGAAGAGAAGCTGCAACAAAAGCAATCGGAGTGCGACTCAAAAGGTGAGATGAGAGTGGAGACTGGGAGTGGAAGGCGAAGTGAAGATAACGAGTTTGATGGAAATCTTCAATAGCGACTGACCGACTCTGTGCGCGAGGGTTTTTAGTCTGGGGATTTTACCATTTTACACCTCCTTTTATTTTTTATTTTTTATTTTTTTCTTCCTTTTAGTTTGTTTGTTACAGGGAGGCCAAAAAACACAAAAAAGAAGAGAACTACACAACATGCCTCCTACAAGCCCTTCTGAGTCTAGAGATATCATCTACATCATCTAGATAAGCCTGAGTAGCATAACTAGGAGGGTCTTTCATGCAATAACCAAAATATCGAATTTTGAGGAAATATCGATGGTCCCGAAAACGGAAATTTCGACGGAAATATCGATGATATATCGATTTCGATAAAAAATCAAGAAAAATTATGGAAATTTGAAGAAAAATATGGAAATTTTAAGTGAAACTTTTGGATATGTTTGTTTTATCAATTGTCTACTAGATATGAAAAGAAAACCTTGAATAAACATTATTATATAGTCATTTGTAATAATTTAAGATGAAACGGTAAATGTTGAATCGCCGATAACTCTGAAATTTTTTGAAATAAACATCTAATTTTTTTTAATGGCTGGAAACCCAATGGGAGGCTAGGTCATCACGCCTTATATACATTCTTTGTACATATCATACATTACACCTTGAATTTCATGAGTAACTTAGAACCATGTAGAAGACCTATGAGGTACAAAATCTTCACTATCTTCATCATCTCTATTTGTAGAGTCTTGAGTGTATTGTGAAGAATAGTCATTAAATGATACCTCCCCTTTGTAGTTTTTGAACATTTGGTAAAAATAAGAAATGTTGGTGTAAATTTTTTGAACATTTGTTAAAAAATAATTCAATATATTCCATGATTGTTATAAGTTAGTTATTGATTGGACATATATCTAAGTTTTCAGATTCTTAGACAAATGAATATATATTACAACATTGCCTAACATAACATGAAGGTAGTTGCAGCGGAGTTGGCCAAGGCTTTAAATGATTAATTGGAAGACCAAGGTTCTCGATCCTTGGTGTTGTCATTGGTTTTTTGATTGAATTTTCATGATCAACCAATGGTCCACCACGTGGTGGGCCGTGGACCTTGCATGTGAGAGAGTCAATGACCTGAAAGTTTGACTTTCAGGATGGAAGTTCCGGAAAGTTCTCAGATTTCGACAATATATCGCGATTATTTCGATATTTCCCGAAATATCAGGAAATTTCCAAAGTTTCGGCCGAAAGATACGTGGTATGTAAAGGATATATCGTCCCTTCAAAAAAACGAAATTTTCGAATTTTCAGTCATTGCTTTCATGAGCTGTTTGGATGTGGTGGCCCTAACAAGACCCTAAAACACATGCCTTACATTACGAAGTTCATTTATTAGAAAACCACATTAACCTTTATTGTCATCACAAACTTATAACCTTTTGAATTAGAAAAGCAAGCTTGAAACATTAAGCTATATTCTGACCGTAACAGTTGGAGCCATGAGAAAAACGTTGAGCCTATTGTGGGGGTGGTCAACCAATTTTATCCTACAATCAAGACAATTAGGCAGCAATTAATGCAGTAATCATTACCGCAGTTAACATCGCGATATAAGTGGTGGTTATTGCGAGAATAAACAGGGCCTTAATTGTGACTCCCCCCCCCCCTCCCCAAGTCACTAACGACTTGTGATGCAAGTTTACTTGCAGCCTATGCTGTAAGCCTGTAAGTCACCTATAAATAAGGATAAAACGACCACGTATGACATCGAACTCTAGTTGAGACTTTTACACTCAACTCAGAAATATACTGACTTAGGCATCGGAGGGTCTTTTGCAGGTACCCCCCTTCCTTGCACCGACAACGAAGAGGAGTCTCCGCTTCCTCATCAAAGCTACGAAGCGAAGAAAGGTTATGGAGCGGAGAAAGGTTACGGAGAGAGGTGATGAAGCGGAAGGAGGTTACGGAACAAAGAGATGTCACATAGTGGAGAGAGGTTACGAAGCGGAGAGAGGCGACGAAGCGGAGGGAGGTTACGGAGCGAAGAGAGGTTACGGAGCAGAGAGAGGTGACTAAGCGGAGGGAGGTTACGGAGCGGAGAGAGGTGAGGAAGTGGAGGGAGGTTACGAAGCGAAGAGAATTCTCCACTTCTTCATTGTCAGGTCAAAGACGAATCAAAACTTCTTGATTGTACCCGGTTCAGCTCTCGCTCCAGTCCGCATTAATTGTTGGGCCAAATTCCTAATTAGAATTTTTCCTCACCAACAAGTGGCGCCGTCTGTGGGAAACACGTTTCTCCAAAAAATGATAGCGAGAGCTGCACCTGATGGAATTCCCTTTTTATCACTAAGGACTAGGAGTGACGAAAACCAACCCCCAAACCCAATCGGAGACCTGAACTTGCCGTAGGTCGATAAGACTCAAAGGTTGCCGCAAGATCTTGAGCAACTTCAAAATGAAAAACAAGACCAAGATGCCTGCCGACCGCGAAAGCTTGAAAAAATTCTACAGCCCGACAACGACTCATCTGACCAACCGACATAGTCACAAGCGCAAGCGCCATCGAAGCAACTGTGGAGGCTTTGGAGGATCTATCGTCGAGGGGGTGGTAGGCGCGCTTAATGCAGGACTAAATGGAGGAACCGGTACGAGCCAATCCAAGAGGGCACATAATGAATCGTGGTGCGATAAAATGGAGAAAATGATCGATGAATGCAAAAGGGCCGGCCCTCGAGAGCTTGCCGCTGAGATCGCACGGGATGTTAGGAAATCTCCATCCACCGATGACATCTTGAATACTGCAAAACAGCAAAGATTCACCACCCCTACGTTTCGATTGTACGATGGAACCACCGACCCGGTAGATCACATTAAGGGATACAAACAGCAGATGTCCATTGAAACAACCGACGAGAAGCTGATGAGCAAACTCTTCCCGTCAAGCCTCACAAGGCCGACAACGATGTGGTTCCAAGATCTTAAGCCTCACTCCATCTCGAACTTTGACAAGTTGAGCCGCGTTTTCATTTCGCAATACTTCTGTAGCCAGAAACAGAGGAAGGATATGGCAACTCTATTTTAGCACCAAACAAAACACAAGGGAGAAAATAGGGCAATTTTTCCAACGGTTCAAGGTTGAAATGCGACACGTCAACTATAAACCTCAGTTTGCCGCTATTGCATTCAAAGACGAACTCCTCCCAAGCACACCCTTATAAGAGAGTTTGTTGCGCAAACCCCCAATAAACATGGATGACATCATTACAAGAGTCGAGGGTGAAATTCGGATCGAAAAGGCGAAGGAGGCACAAGAGTCCCGTGTTACTGCTGTCGTCGCCTCGAGAGAAGTTGAATGAAATAACACTAAGAATGACATTCAGAGTAATAATAGAAGGATACCCTAAAGATCATCCCCCGAAAGAATGGTTTATGATTCACCCTGTGACCATATACAAAAGATATAGTCATGAAGGAATATTTGAGAATCTGCCCCCCCCCCCCCCCAATCGAAGGCTAGTGACGAGGGTGAGAGAAGTCGATATTGCTCGCTCCAGGGAGTGTGACCAGCAATCCTTGCAACAATGAAGGCTGGTAAACTTCTTCAGTATAAAATGACTTAAATAAAGGCAACTAGAAGGATCATGGAAAAGTCCACGTGCCGAAATTCATCTTGAGTAATGGAGAAGGTACTATAATATTGTGACTTCATTTTGACAAAAAGATTGGTACGACTCGTAAAAATCAGTTAAGAAAAATAAAATTGCTTAGTGATTTTTGTGCACGCTTGTATCCCATTCAGACTATCGAAATCATGTATTTTGTAATTATGGCATGAATAATATCACTGGGACTGGTTCCTCGAGTAGGACAGTTGCCTTCAATTTGTATGATTGGTTCCTTGAGTAGGATAGTCCTCTTAATTTGTATATATGACTGGTTCCTCGAGTAGGACATTTATGTTCAATTTGTAGAAACTAGTTCCTCGAGTAGGACAATTGCTTGGATCGGTAGGAGCTGGTTCCTCGAGCAGGACAATTGCCTTAATGCTTCAGAAACTGGTTCCTCGAATAGGACGGTTGTGTTTGATTTGTAGAAATTGGTTCCTCGAGTAGGACAGTTGCCTTAATGTTTTAGAAACTGGTTCCTTGAGTAGGACAGTTGTGTTTGATTTGTAGAAACTGGTTCCTCGAGTAGGACAGTTGTATTTGATTAGTAGAAGCTGGTTCCTCGAGTAGGACAGTTGCCATCACAGCCATGGAGACCAGCGTCATGGTCAAGGTGGCCAACGCTTATGCTCAAGGAGGTGTCTACAATGAATAATCAAACCCAACGAAATGACAACCCCCCCTCAAGGCAACTACCTTGTCAAAGTTTGAGGTGAAAACCCCATCGAGAGTAATGGAGAAGGTACTATAATATTGTGACTTCATTTTGACAAAAAGATTGGTACGACTCGTAAAAATCAGTTAAGAAAAATAAAATTGCTTAGTGATTTTTGTGCACGCTTGTATCCCATTCAGACTATCGAAATCATGTATTTTGTAATTATGGCATGAATAATATCACTGGGACTGGTTCCTCGAGTAGGACAGTTGCCTTCAATTTGTATGATTGGTTCCTTGAGTAGGATAGTCCTCTTAATTTGTATATATGACTGGTTCCTCGAGTAGGACATTTATGTTCAATTTGTAGAAACTAGTTCCTCGAGTAGGACAATTGCTTGGATCGGTAGGAGCTGGTTCCTCGAGCAGGACAATTGCCTTAATGCTTCAGAAACTGGTTCCTCGAATAGGACGGTTGTGTTTGATTTGTAGAAATTGGTTCCTCGAGTAGGACAGTTGCCTTAATGTTTTAGAAACTGGTTCCTTGAGTAGGACAATTGTGTTTGATTTGTAGAAACTGGTTCCTCGAGTAGGACTGTTGTATTTGATTAGTAGAAGCTGGTTCCTCGAGTAGGACAGTTGCCATCACAGCCATGGAGACCAGCGTCATGGTCAAGGTGGCCAACGCTTATGCTCAAGGAGGTGTCTACAATGAATAATCAAACCCAACGAAATGACAACCCCCCCTCAAGGCAACTACCTTGTCAAAGTTTGAGGTGAAAACCCCATCGAGACTGGAGGGAGAAGGAGACTGTGCGACATCAGAAGAGAGGGCAACTACGAGCCGGGACCATGTCAAAGCTAGGCTTTGGAAATTTCCTCTTAGGACGAGTGTCTAAAGAGATTTAGGGGCATTGTGAGGGTGGTCAACCAATTTAATCCTACAATCAAAACAATTAAAAGGTGATAATGGCAGTAATTAATGCAGTAATCATTACCGCAGTTAATATGGCAATCATTGCCGTCATAAGTGGTGGTTATTGCGGGAATAAACACGACCTTAATTGTGACTTACCACCCAAATCACTAACGACTTGCCATGCATGTTTACTTGCAGCCTAAGCCGTAAGTCACCTATAAATAGGGACAAGACGACTATGTATGCCATCGAACTCTAGTTGAGATTTCTACACTCAACTCAGAAATATACTTAGGCATCAGATGGTCTTTTGCATGTACCCCATTCCTCGCACCGACGACAAAGAGGAGTCTTCGCTTCCTCATCAAAGCTGCGGAGTAGAGAGAGGTTACAGAGCGCAGAGAGGTGACATAGCGGAGAGATGTTACGAAGCGAAGGGAGGTTACGGAACGGAGAGAGATGACGAAGCGAAGAGAGGTTACGGAGCAACGGAGAGAGGTTACGGAGCAACGGAGAGAGGTTATAGAGCGAAGAGAGGTTACGGAACGGAGAAAGGTTACAGAGAGAGGTGACGAAGCAGAGGGAAGTTACAAATGGAGGGAAGTTACGAAGAGAAAGAATGTTACGAAGCGGAGAGAGGTTACGAAGGTGGATAGAGGATGCGAAGCGAAGGGAGGTTACAAAGCGGAGAAAAGTTATGAAGCGAAGAGAGATCTCTGCTTCGTCAACATCGGGTCAACAAGGAATAGAAGCTTTTCGATTGTCCCTGGTTCAGCTCCTGCTCCACTCCTCATTAGTTGTTGGGTCAAATTCCTAATCAGAATTTTTCACCACCAACACCTATCTACCCCAATAACCAAACTTATGTTGTGTCAATTATCCCCCTTTCCCTATTTGATTTTAGAGCAGGAGAGAGGTTTTTCAGTTTGACTCAAACCATAATGTGTTGAAACACATGAGCTCATTTGTTAGTTTCGAAGTAGGCAAATTGCCTTAAATAAGATCATGTGAGTTGCAATTCAAAGCAGCCTCGATATTACTTTAACTAAGACTAAGGCACACTGACGTTTTAAGTAACCCTATCGATATAGTCTGCCTTAGTTTCGTCGAAGATATAAGTTCAGATGGATCATCAAAAAAGGCATAATTGGAATTTTATTTTTATTTTTATTTTTATTTTTATATGCCATGTGCAATGAATTTTATATATGCGTTGTATCAATTTTGAGGGCAACATATTAGAATAAAGTGACAGAAAATTGTGCTTCGGCAAAATTAGTAACTTTGTTTGGTTGCAATTATAGCACCTAAGTTCGAGTCTCAATTTTTTATCAACACCAAAGGGATCAACCCTATTGGTGCTATGCTAATGGAGTCTAGTTGGTATGATTGCTGAGATGAGCCATAAAATCAGATATCAACCACTCAAATTCTCTCTTACTGTGCGAGTCTTGACTGATTCATTACATGAGTTGAGGAGCTGATTCGTGTGACCGAGTTTTGTTTTCTCTCCTCTATGGTGTACAGCTTCAAGCTTGCTCTAGAATTTAGAGTTTGGAAGGAGGATTTATCTTTGTTTCTCAAAAAAAAAAAAATTTGATTTATGTTGAAAACACCAATGTGAATTCCCTAAATATGGAAAATGAGAAATTCCCATCTATAATAGGAATAAAATTAAAGAAAGGCACCCAAACGACAGTGTTCAGTCTTGATAAAAGTCCGGTAAAAATGTAAAATCGTTTTGTCCGGTGACTAGAAATTATACATATACTAAAGCTGCTAGAGCAACATTGTTCAAAGCACTGTTTATTGAAATTATAGTTTTACCCCGACTTTTGATTGAAATTACAATCCTGCTATTTTTTTTTTTTTTTTACAATTCTACTATATCCTTTCAGGTTTTTTTTTTTATGGGAGAACAATTATGTTTTATATTTGTAAATTTCTACAAATCATGGAAAAAATTTATTAACAAATCATATTCTAAGTAAAGCTGATATTTTTTAGATTGCGAGTATTCATCTATTACATTGAAATTAAAAAAACAAAAAACAAAAAACCGCAGTATTGCGCCGGGTCAATTTGCTAGTTAGTTATTAGGATTAATTACAGTTTACCCCCCTGAGGTTTGGGGGTGTCATCATTTCACCCCCCAAACTCTCAATTTCACTTTTTTACCCCCTGAACTTTCCAATTTCAATTAGTCGTGTCCAATTTCTCCTATTCCGTCCAAATTGGACTTTAACTCTGACTTTTGAGGGGTAGAATGGTCATTTCAAGACAAAAAATAAAAAATAATAAAAATAAAAATAAAAAAATTCGTTTTTTTTTTTTTTTTTTAAATTTATGTTTCTTCTATTTTTTTTTTTTTAATTTTGTCTTTAACCTATACACCACAAGTTATAATAGGTTTATAAAAATAAAAAAATACTCTAGGTGGTTAAAAGCCGCTCGCTGGTCTACGATATTTGTTATATATCTCCGATAAAGTGAAAAATTTTAAGATATATCCCCAATAAAGTGAAGAATTTTAGGATATATCCCTAATAAAGTGAAGAAATATCTGTAAAAAATAATTTTACACTTTATCTGTAAATATTTGTATATCCCCAATAAAGTGAAGAAATATCTGTTTAAAATCATTTTTTACAGATATTTATTTACAGATAAAGTGTAAAATTATTTTTTATAGATATTTCTTCACTTTATTGGGGATATATCCTAAAATTCTTCACTTTATCAGAGATATATCACAAATATCGTAGACCAGCGAGTGTGTAAAATCATTTTTTACAGATATTTATTTACAGATAAAGTGTAAAATTATTTTTTACAGATATTTCTTCACTTTATTGGGGATATATCCTAAAATTCTTTACTTTATCGGAGATATATAACAAATATCGTAGACCAGCGAGCGGCTTTTAACCACATAGAGTATTTTTTTTTTTTTTTTATAAACCTATTATAACTTGTGGTGTATAGGTTGAAGACAAAATAAAATAAAATAAAATAAAAACCGAAAAAACAGAAAAAAAAAAAATGAAATTTTTTATTTTTTTTTGTCTTGAAATGACCATTTTACCCCTCAAAAGTCAAAGTTAAAGTCCAATTTGGACGGAATAGGAGAAATTGGACACGACTGATTGAAATTGGAAAGTTCTGGGGGTAAAAAAGTGAAATTGAGAGTTTGGGGGGTGAAATGATGACACCCCAAACCTCAGGGGGTAAACTGTAATTAATCCTAGTTATTACCTACGTATCTTACCGGTCACAGTTTTTTTTTTTTTTTTTTAAGAATTTTCCACCTGAGTCACCGGCCTCCAGCACCAGGGGTAATCTTGAAATTTAACAACTTAATGGGGTTCATTCTTCTTCTTCTTCTTCTTCTTTCTCATTCTTCCCTTTTTCTTTCTTCAATTACACACTGACGCCATTGAAGACGAAAGTGCGCGCTCAGAAGAATTCCAGGCTCAGATCTCCGATCAAAAACCCTAGAATTCATCCAATCCATTAATTCCGACTCTGCGATCCGATCAGGTTCTTAGCATTTCCTTCCTCAAATTCATTATCTAATTATCCAATTCAACTTCTTGTTCATCGCTGATCCCATTCCTTTTTTCTTTTCTTCCTACTTGTTGGTCTGAAAGTTATCAATCTTCATCTGCATTCGTTTTCATCACATATCTCAATGGTTTGCTGAATATTGTTTCTCAAATTCCTTTTTTATTTGATTAAAGTTCAGGTTGCTTTGCGCGTAAGTAGTAGTAGTAGTAGTTCATTGATAGTTGGATACAGTATCAATTTAGTTTTCCAAGAAATCCAGGGGAAGTAAATGGAAAACGAGCTGGTGTTTTTTTTTTTTTTTGCAAGAAAATAGAAAGTCAACTATAACTAGCCGATTTTTCTTGTGGAACTTAACTGAGCTGCTCTCATTGTAACTCTTCCCTAAAACAAAATTCTAGTATTTTTTTTTTCTAGTGGCGACAAATTTTTAGTTCTCTTTTAATTTTTGTAGTGAATGAGACAAGTTTTGCTAATATAATGGTGATTTGTGTGCTATGTAATAGAAAGGCGAGTTTGCTGAAGGTGATGGGCAGGCCTTACCACCGGCATCCCAATTATTGGATTATAGAGTATTGATTCATATAGACATCTTGGCGGTGAGAGCATGAATATCGTCAAGGGTGTTGCTGACCTTATTCGAAGGACATCCGGTGGCCACGATGGAGATTCTTTCTCAGGGTCGCACTCCCAGAGGTTCTCTGCCCCTGGTTTGAGGATCCGCTTCAGGTTGGCTATAATACTCTGGCACGTTAGTTATCTATAATTGTCATATGTTATGTGTTTATGTGGATGGCTATATTAGATCATGTAAACCACTTTGAACGTTTTACTAAAGAACTGTGTTGCTTAGTTATGGTTTTCAAAAATCTAAAATATAGGAGGATCTTATTCATCTTCTCACTAACAAAGGTCTTGAGTCAGTTGTTAAAGGCTTGGGGTGAGGATGAGATAGGTCTTAGGTATAAATCATCCTATCTGGTTAAAGCGTCCACAAGAATGCTAAAGCCATGTGAAATTAAACCTTTTGAAGAACTGTGTCGATCACACATACATGTTGAGCGTGTATGCCTTAGTTTAAGAAAATGAATTTGGAGGTTTCCATTGAAGGAGAATCTCTATGGCATGCTGTAATAAGAAGTGGTTATCAGGGTAATGGCTGGGACCCTGAAGAGGTAAGGGAGTTGTCTTAGTTGCTGGTGTTATTAGAAAGTCAAATTGGATGACTCTATTGTGGATGGAGGAGATTGAAGTTGGAATCCGCTGGAATTCTCACTTTTCAATTATAAATTTTTGATCGAGAATAATTTTGGTTCTGCTTTCTTAACTGCAAGTATTATATGGAAGGCTAAATTTCCACCCAAGATCAAAGATCTTAGGCTGGTTGGTGGCACATGGGACGGTTACTCGTTTTGATATTCTTCAGAAAATAAGACCAAATTTCTTGTTTTTCTCCCCATAGTGTAGATAATGTCTTTGTGCAGTGTTAAGTTGCTTCTTAGCAGTGTTAAGTTGCTTCTTGTTTGTGGGAGAGGCTATTTTAGTGGCCGGGTTGGGTTGGGAGATCTCAGCAGGAAGTCTTGCTCTATTAAGTGGAAGGAGTACTTGTTACGGCGAAGGTAAAAAGGCTACTCAAGTTTCCTCGCCGTAGGATTCTACATCATCCAACACGCCCCTCGTGCGACCAGGCATCAGGCCAAGCACATGAATCAATATTGCGTGGTTGGCGTGGGAGAGGCTATTTTTGGGTCTGGGTTGAATTGGGAGATTCCAGCAGGGAGTCTTGCTTTATTAACTGCCAGTAGATCTGGTTTTGGCATTCCTGATATCTGATTGTTCTTTAAAAAAAAAAAAAAAGTAGATTGGTTTCGGCAAAGGCAAGAAGGCTAAAGTTCTCTGGGGATGCAGTATGCTCGCTGTCATATGGGTTCTTTGGCTAGACAGAAATAGAATAATTTTTGAAGATTATAGAGGTGTAGGTTTGGAGGAGCGTTGGATTGGGGTGAAGTATCTGGCAGCCTTATGGGTATCAGCTGAATTAGAGATTACAACATTCCGCCTTTTTTGGTTACATTGGAGAGGAATTGAACCCTGACCTAGCCTAGTCCTAACCCAATTCCCAACCCTCCCTCAGTTAACTCCAAGAGCTTTCAAAATAAAAAAGAAAAAGGAAAAAAAATATTGGATGGTTGACTTGTAGCACATGTGAATGATGTGAGCAATTCCAAAGTTACAATTATATCGCTCCAAGAACTTGAATCTCCCCGCTACTACCATAAATTGGGGCCAACAAGCGGTTGATATAATTTGCATGTTCTGATGCAATGTTAAAATTAGAGCATCCAAACCAATGAGTGGAGAGGCTGAAATTATATTAAACTTCCCAGATCTTATAAATTAAACTCCCCATGGTGGGATTCTACTCAAACCAAAAGAGAGGGTGAAATATCTGTTTTAGGGTTATTTGCATCCACTAATGGTACCATTTGGAAGAGGTGCTTTTTTTGAAAATGGCATTTAAAATCCACACTATTTCCTTACCAGGGCCAAAAGTGTTTATCTTTTTTATTTTTCTATTATTATTTCTTATTTGTATTGCTTCAGGAATTTGATACTAGTTGATAAACTTCCTTTTCTTTGTAATTTGGATGCCTTTTAATTTTGTGGCTCTCAGGTCACTCCCTCCCTGTCCTATTACCAAATTTGATTTGAACTTGACATGTTATCAGTTCTAAGCTAGCAACATGAGTTTGAAACTCTTATACTGTTGATTATTACAAGTTGTTACACTGTAGGCAAATGTTGTACAGTACTGCAAATTAGAGATGATTCTTGTTAAATTTCATGTACTTATGTGTGGGACCTTGTAATCTTGTATCAGTTGAAAGTAAGATGTTGAACTTGTTTGTTTTCATTTTGAAAGCCTTTTGTTTCCCCTAATTTAGTTTTCCTTCTGTTACACATTCCTTTTGTTACACCTATTTTATGGGCATCAATGTGCAGAATTATAAACTATATCAGCACTGGGTCTGTTGATGGTTTGCTTGTTATTTTTTCAGTGAAGTTGGAGATGAGGCGGTTCTAAATATACTTTGGGCTAGATATCAAAAAGCTGTCGATAAGGTACAATGTCAAATTCTTTTTCTTGAAATTCTTGAAGGTTCTCTAACTACGAGGCTACTTGAATCTATTTTCTCATGTAAAAATAATTGATTTGCACTTTTTAGGTGCTTTTTGTAGATTTTTTTTCTTATGAATTATGTCCAGGTTCACTGTCTTGCCAAAAACAATGTTAGGATTCTTTTGGTTCTCACAGTAGCTAACTCATTTTCTTGGTGGGCCATATATATTACATGTTCACAAGAAAAGAGTAATAGCACCTTCATGAAGTTAGTTGGTAGAATTTAATTTATAGCAATTGAAAAAATAGATATCTTTTAACCATGAGCTGATGACCAAGCACGTAACGCACAACAGGTCAAAGAAAAATAAAACATAAATACTTTTCACTTACTCAGCTTTTGATAATAAACTCACCTAACCCGTGGATAGTCAAATAATATAAACTGATCTTTTTGATGCCCAAGCTTGCTATCCTCTTATGATCTTGAATACATTTTTTTGTATGTTTGCTTTTGTTTTCCAAACAACCAGGAAAACTAAGGAATGGTTTCTGTAGTTTAGGTTGGGTTTCTGGTAGAAGATATGATTTTAGTAAAATGTTTTACATAACATTCCTTTGCACAATTTGGGGCCTGGCGTCTTTGTAAAGATCTGACCAAATCCCGCGTTAGTTCTAACTTGTTTTGAAAGGAAATGCTTTGATAATAGTGAATGGGAACTAGCTTTTCTTGTTCCTTGTGAGATATGATTTCTTATTATTGTCCTCACTGAATATGCAGGTGGAAAAGAGGAGGCTGCTTCATGTTTTTCTCAAGCAGTTCCTAGTTGTATACAAGAACTGGGAACCAGTAAATTCTGACCAAAATTCAGAGGCTGCTTCGACTACCATCCAACATGCAGAGTCTGATGATGTAGTTATTGGTTGCTTTGCTGGACATCCCGCAGAAGTCATCTTAGTATTGACTGAAGAGATTACACAATTAACTGCTATGGTTGTTGAATGTAAGTTGAACTTCATATTTACTGTTTATTAAATGGTATGGTATGCATTTGCTGCTGCATCGAATGCTTCTTGCAAAAGAGAATTTCGTTCTTTATCTTATGATATTTTCTGGTTTCTGTGTGATATCTCTTATAACGTCCAATTGAGAATGGTCTTCTCGTGTCTTGACTAGCAAAACCTTGGGGAAAGTTATATTTGTATTTTCAATTTTCATTAGTTAGAATTAGAATGAGTAACAAATTTTTTGAAAAGGGCACGAAGTACAACAGAGGATAAGAAGTCCTAATTTTTTATTTTTGACCTTTTCTATTAAAATGAAACAAATATATATATATATATATATATTTTTTTGGCTTTACTTAAACTAACCTTGACATCAACTTCAGGCTTTCCACTATAGTGGATGTTTTCTAGGAAGCATTGATTTGCTTAGCCACAATCTATCTGCTTTTGGATGGTGTGGAAGGAAAGAAATAAAAGAATCTTTGAAGTCTATAGTGGTGAAGAGGTGGGATTACTTTGGGAGAGAGTTAGGTTCTGGGTGTCTCTTTGGGCTTCTGTTTCTGGGGAGATTGGAAAGCAGCCGTAGTCTAAGGCACTTGCTAGGCTGTTTGCCTAGTTTTATCTTCTGTGGACTCCTTGCCCACCTTGTTGTATTATGCTTTTCTTCAGTTTTCAATAAAAACTGTTTCTTTTTCAAAAAAGAAAAAAAAGAAAACATTGAAGGCTTGAGACTGTTGGGATGGTTGGGTCTTGCTGGAATAGTTAGTATGTAGCAACATTTGCGGCAGTTCCCGGTGGAAGGGCAGAGAAGACAAACGCCAGCGTTTGCCACCAGTCCAGACAACTCAGTTACAGAGAAAAGGAGGTTAACGGAGGCTAATTGGAGTCGGGATTTGGTAACGGCTAGGTGTTGAGAGAAGAAGAAAAAGGCACGTGAAGTGCGTTCTCTTAGTCGGATGGCTACTATAGCAACATTCTTTCAATAACCTTATTATTATTCTTTTCTTTTTTAAAATTTAGCAAACAAAATTATAATTAACATATCCACTGGATTAATGAAGTAGGAAAGCCTTCTTAAACTCCACAGAATAAAAGCCTGATATCAGTATTTTAAATGACATCAGTGTTATTGTTTCGATCTACATTGTTCCTTTTTCAATGTTACTGGAAATGTATATGTGTCTGCTTGTTTGGAGAGCATTTGATGAATTATTTTCTTGAATGTGGTCCATATTATATTGAGATTAATGTATGTGGTTAATTGTTCCTTATAGCTGTTTTTTCTTCCACATTAGTGATTATGATCTTCCTTCAAATTCTGTTTTCTTGCCATGCCATTTACTTTTTTCTTTGCCATGGTTAATCCAGTAAATAGCAGTACAGTCCGATCAGCAGACTTCTGTGGCCATTCCACAATCTTAAATATCATTTCTGAAGGGATTCCACTCCTTGATGCTCTTCTGATTGTTACTCGTTCGCTGCAAAATTGCAGAGTTTTGGGATACTATGGTGGCATTCCAAAGCTAACGGCATTAATGAAAGGTATTGTCTGTATTCATAATTGCTAGTGATCTTGTCTGAAATGTACCCAGTTGTGCTAAAAAATTCATTCTCACTTGGAAGTAGATTCTCACTGGAACTTATCCAGATAAGATAGAAAAAAGTTTGGTTTGAGTAGTATTTTAAGTTTGTCTATTGTCTAACACTATAGCTCGTTTTGAGAAAAAAGAAAGAAAAAGCTACAGTCTAATACAATATTTACTGGAGTATTATTATTTGAAACAAAGGAGATAGAATCAGCCGACCATTGGGATTGAGGCATTAATTGAATTGAGCCTTAGGTTTCGGTGAAGACGTAAAATCCTTAATTGAACATTCCCCTACTGCCTACTTTTGTTGATGTTGGGTGGAGAATCATGGATAAAGTACTGGGTGTTTGGAGATCACCTTTACAAGATTAGGTATCAAATGTTAGGTATTAGATTTGAGAAGTTGTAAGCTTATTCAACACACATAATACACATACTGATGTCATCCTAAATAGACTGATGTTTATAGAATATAAGAAGTTGGGACTTGAGCCATCTAGCATCTCCAGTCTATATTGCATGTTTAATCTCTAACAACCTCTGTTAAGCATTTTTGAAGACAAATACCTAACATACGATACCTAATCTTCTATCTTGTTTCTTGTTGAATACCTAACATACAATACCTAATCTTCTATCCCAACTTCAAACAAACTTCCATCTTGTTTCTTGTAAGCTTATCACACACACACATAATACACCTAGTGATGTCATCCTGAATAGGCTGATGTTTATAGAATATAAGAAGTTGGGACTTGAGCCATCTAGCGTCTCCAGTCCATATTGCATGTTTAATCTCTAACAACCTCTGTTAAGCATCTTTGAAGAAAAAAAATAATATCTATATCGATGAATTCTGATCCACTTTGAGACAGGTTATTAGATGATGTTCTCTTTTTTAATGTGCCTGCAAACGCTGGATTATACTGTATCTGATCCACCCAAATTGATGATTTTCTTGTAATTGATCTTGTATTATGACTGTTGAATCCTGAAGTATATAAATACTGTCTTACTTTGTGTTTTTTTGTTTATGTTAGGGGTTGTTGTCCAACTTAAAACAATAAGTTGCGCACTTTCAGCTGACGAAAAATTATCTAATTTTACCCTGGAGAAGACAGGACTCCTGCAACAAATACTTGTATATGTGGTGTCAATAATAAGTACTTTTATTGATTTGAATTCAAATGTAAATGAGAAATGTCAGTTGTATAGTAATACCATAGGCTTTGTCTCGGGGGGTGGTGCATCTCCGGTCGACTCTTCTAGTAGTTCAAATGCTCCTCCTAGTGAAATATTGTTACGTTGGCATCAGAGGGCAGTTGTGTCTGTGATGGAAGCTGGTGGACTTAATTGGTTAGTAGGTAAGGTAGGCAATTTTTAGTTATGCCTTATCAGACATTTTGCATCTCAACTTGGTAAAACTTTCTAGAATTTGCAATCTTATATTTATGACTTAAAAGGACTTTAAATATTCTTTTGTTATGATTTATTTCTGTCTGGAGCTTAAGTGTTACCTTCTGTTGAACTTATTATATATTTTTCATTTATGTTGCTAGGAGATACTAAATTCAGTCATAAATGCTTGTCTATGTCCTTGCCCTGTGTTCTACTTTTTTTATAAGCTGCGTGTCTGGTGTCCTTGTTAAAAGTCTAATGATTGCTATGGAAGTAGTCAATGGTTATGCTGAATGTCATTGGTCAGAGTTCCCTTACTTCCACAAGATTGTTTTCATGTTTCATTTGCATATGGATCTGCCATAATTAACTTTGTTTTTTGAAGTCAGCCATCAACTAGTTGTTATCCTCTAAGTTTACAGCTTTTTGGAATGCCCTCTTTTGTGTGTGGACTTCATGTAGTCCACAGCTTGTAGTTTCTGAGTTTGTTAATAAAGTTTATTTCATCTTAAAAAAAAAAAAAAAAAAAAGAAAAGAAAAGAAAGGGTCTTGATCTCTGCATTCTTTTACATCCCAGTTACAGTCTCCTGAAGTCTTGCTCTTTTCCCCCTCACCCTTGTTAATTTACTTATAGAAATAATTTGAGTTCCCTGAAGATCACAATTCTTTTGGCATCTTTACTTGATGACATAGTCGTTCTTCTGTAAACCATTTGTAACTATATTTTCACTGATGGAGAGTAATCTTGTCCAGAGCTGCTGCGTGTGATCCGAAGGTTAAGCATGAAAGAACAGTGGACAGATACATCACTTCTGTATTTGTCTTTGAGAATTCTTCATTCAACATTATCTCAGAACCCTCGTGGTCAAAATCATTTTAAAAGTATTGGAGGACTTGAAGTTCTATTGGATGGTCTTGGAATACCATCAAATAATGGGCTAATATTGAAAAACTCTGCTTGTGCTGCTGACAAGAGGTAAAACTTAGTCCTCATGTACTATCTTGCATTCTACCAACCAAAAATATATTTTTGTCGTGCATTCCATAGCTCGTTTCTCGTGTAATATCTTGTGTGCAAAATTTTCTGATGATGTTGCTGTCACAAATAGCGAGCAGCATTTTGTTTTGGTTCATTGATATTAGTTAGTTTTTTTTTTGGGGGGGGGGGGGGGGAAATGTAGATTTAGACCAAGTACACTTTGCCTTTATATCTTTTTGATCTTCTCAAACCTAGAGATTATGCAGTTTGTAGTTACCAACAATCATGTATAATTTAGCCCAGCTTGAATGTTGGAACTTTAGTTGTTTCATTGAAAGTCTTACTATATGACTATATCATTTGATCACCTTCAAACTTAAAACCATATATTTTCTTTTTGGTGATTTTTTTTCCCTGCTTGAATGGGACCTGCTGGCTCCTTTGATTATACTCTCCGACTCTCCTGCTAAATATTTCTTGCTATGACATGTGTCTAATATATTAATGCAGATCTGAGAATCCCTTGATAAAAATCTTCCAGCTGCATGTTCTCTCCTTGGAAGTTCTCAAAGAGGCTGTGTATCCTTTCAGTCCTTTTGTTGGTTAGCTAACAAGATTTAATACCCATGCTTTTGGTTTCTAGATGAGAAATCTGAAGTTCCGGATATCTTCTATCTCATGAATAAAAGTTCTTGTTCTCCTTTTCTGTTACTCATCTGTTTATTTCATATGTGTTTGTACCCACTGTATTTCTTGGATTCCAATGCACGCTTGGTGGGTGGGTGCATATATAGTACACTTTGAGTTCTGAATGCTCTATGTGTTTCACATTAAAAGCCCTTCGTGGTAAAGAAAGTATATCCCTAATCAATCTTCTGTCTGTTGACAAAAAATGGGTTTACTTTAGCTTCTGAATATTCTCTTTGTTGCTTTTTATCAAATAGTAGGTATTGTTTTTGTCTCTGCTACAAGTTTTTTGTATTCATATTATCTGTTATCTGCAACCTGCTATTGGTTCCCTTGACAAGTATGCAGCTTTGGGAATTTCAGCAACTTGACATTTCTATGTGAAAATGGAAGGGTTCAGAAATTCGCAAATAGCTTTTGTTCCCCTGCTTTCACGTTTCACGAGTATAAACAACACACCAAGGGATTGTCTGGTCAGCAAGGTTCTCAAATGCCTGAAGTTGACTTTGGAACTGGCAATACTGTGAATAGCCGCATTGCAGAGGTTTCTGTTGCTCTTCCTGCCGATGGTTCTTACTCTCAAGTTTGGAATGATTATGTTCTTAAGTTGAGCGGAGTATTTTGTTCTTTCCTTCCCTCTTCAGAAGATATAAAATCTCATGATGTTGAACTGTCCACTGGTCGAATTACTGTGCCATTTTCTTCATCGTATGGTGAACTTTCAGTTGCATGGATCATGAGGGTTCTTCAAACAGTGTTCCCCTGCATTAAGGCCTGTTCAGATCAAAATGATTTAACAAGCCACTTAAGGTTGATATCGTGTAACTATATGTGCATATATACCATTTTATGTTTCTTTTATTGGAGGTTCTTTATTATATATCAGTATGTTGTTACCTCTGAAATATAAGCTCCCAAAGTTTTCTGATAAATTTCAGTCTCTGCCCGGACATCTTAGTACGTTGTTACTTCTGTTTTATATGCTCATGTAACTTTCAGTCTCTTTTTTGTGACTTAGTCTTTGCTCGGTGTTCCCTTTTGCAGGGTCTTTGTCACTGCGCTGCAGCACTCTGTATTAAATGCATTTAGGATGGTTCTTGATGCATCCCCTGTTTCACTCAAAGTATTTCGAAATGAGGGAATCTGGGAGCTTATATTTTCTGAGAATTTTTTCTATTTTGGACCAGCTCCTGATGATCTTTCTGGAGAGTGCTGTACATGTATTGAGTTCCTGAGGAAAAATGAAATGCTTTCTTCTTCTAGTGACATCATCAGTCAAGCAAGAGTTTGTGGGATTGAAGTTCTCCAAATGGATGTGATTTCATTTTTGGAGTTTGCTGCAACTTCTAATGGGAACCCAGACAATTCGGTAAGTTCTGTATTTTATGTAATGATCTGAATTGCTTCTATTGGAATGATAGAATATGTGCACAACAGGTCCACAGGACCAAAAAAAAAAAAAAAACAAAAAAAAAGAAGAAGAAGAAACTTACACCACATGCAACCAGTCTCCAATCTGGCATAATACAAGAAAGTGTAGTCTTTATAAATTGAAATTTACCAAAACAGAAGCCCATAAAGCTTAACAGAACTTTACACCCTCAAAAGCTCTTATAGCATTCAAAAGTCCCATTTTTTCTATCAAGACCACCCGAATCACACTAAACATCCCAGAAGAACTTTTCCCGTCTTCCCTTTGTCAAAAGCAGTCTCATGTAATACAGCAAGACTCCTGCATTTTGCACATGACACAACAGTGAGTAGAAAAACAATAGCTTGGCCTCCTTTGTTTAGGAGAACAGCATTGTTCACCCTCTCATGCCTGGCAACCAGCCTAAAACCTTGAACTTAGTTGGGGGCTAGCGTTCAGTAACCCTTTTCTTTTTGTGACAATTTGTGAAAAATGTGCATAAATAAAGATGCTTTCTTTTAGCTAAATGAAGATGCGATTTAATTTGCATAAATACACAGCGATTTGTTTCTTTGATAGCCTTAATAAACTGTCATATTATTAAGTACGGATGCAAAAGATGTGGGTGTCTATGAAGGCTAATAAAGGTATTAAGGAATATATTCTTGTTTTAGTTTTGTTTGTTGTTAAGTTTGGTATCCTGGACGTTAAGCTGTCAGGAGACAAGCTTAACAGCAAAACACACTTGCACTAACATAACCAAATTTGGCTTTGTACAATGAGAACAGAAAATACTGTTACCAAGGTTTCTTCTTGACACTACACACAGCCCGTTTTAATACCATGTATACGTACTGGTAATCCCAGATGCTGAAGTGTTGGAAACTGATATAACACTGAATGTCAGTTTCAACATTGATACCACACATTTGACTTTTTTCTTGTGTGGGCCCACTTGATAACATAACTAATTTAAAGGCCTTACACATACAGAACATAAGTCATCAGATATGGGCATCACTAGAATTTGAACGGAAGACAAAACCGACTAAAAGGATCATGATACCGTGCTAATTTGCAGTTCGGCCCCTTTTCAAAAAGAAAATAGTTTATTGTCTATCCCCTTCTTTTGCCCTGGCAAACTTTGCCTTCTGTCTCCACAAGGATCCTTCTCAATTCTCAAGGTATAACCTTTCTCTTTCAGTCATTGAGGATCATTCACTTCCCTCCTTTCCCCAAGCATCCAAAAAAGAGATCTTGCCCCCACTTAAATTCTAAATACAGCTCTCTCTATGCATGTGCCCTGGTGCAACTACATGTCAATACAATATTGGAGGCATACATGCATGGATGAACAAATTGTCAATGATCCTGATTTGTTCCTTGCAGTTACTGTAGTGTTTTGAGTTAACACAAGCATCATATATTCTGTATATTTGCTTATCCTTGTTTATTTGATGTTGTTGCAGCCTGAATTATCTGCTCTCGTAGAAGCCCTTGAACAGTGTGCTTGCAATCCTGAAGTTTCTAGTGCACTTGCCAAGTGTTTGCTTCGCATATTAAAGCTTTCAGCTGAGAAAACTATTGCTTCGTTTAAAGCAGTTAATTCATTTCCTCGTGTGCTTAAGGTTGTTTGCATTCAATCCCAAGAGTCAAGAAGGTCTAGCAATATAATCCTTTCTGTTGAGAGTAATGTCGGTGAAGTGGTTCCATGTCAGCAGAAGAGATCTAAGTCACATGAGACAACGCAGAGATGGATCAAATGCATGGAAACATCCATGGAGCTTTATATGGAGTTTTTCTCTACAATAGAAGATGCTGGAAGTTTGGTTTTGCATAGCTCTGAATGTATTGGTCGGTTGTTTGATTTATTCTGGATAGAAGGTTTGAGAAATAAAGTGCTAAGGCATATTCTTGATCTCATGAAGGTATTCTTAATACTACGTGCTCAGTTGCTTAACTGTTAGATTTACCAATTGATAGAGTTTGTAATTGCACTTTGCATTTTTCTTAACATTTTAGATTGTACCATCATCTGAAGAAGATCAAAGAGCAAAGTTGCAGTTATGTTCTAAATACGTGGAAACATTCACTCAAATAAAGGACCGGGAAAGAAACTTTGTTGAGCTATCTATCAATTTACTAGCCGGAATGCGAGATATGCTCCAGATTGATCCTGTGGTATAATCCCATGCATCGAGTTAATTCTCATTTAAAGTTATTTTGTTTAAAGATTTGATGTTCCAGTGTAAACTTTTTTTTTTTGTTCAGTCCTATCAGACTTTGTTTCGTGAGGGAGAGTGCTTTTTGCACATTGTCTCTTTACTAAATGGTAACCTTGATGATGCTAATGGAGAGACTTTGGTTCTGGGTGTCCTTCAAACTCTTACCTGTTTGCTTGCAAGCAATGACACATCAAAGGTAATTTATCTTTAGACCTAGATGGACATCTCGTCTCCTGTATTATAATGTTTTGTTTTACTTTCCTATCCAAATAAGATAATCCTTCCCCCCCCCCCCCCCCCCCCCCCCCCTCATTTGGGTTTGTTTCTGTTAGTTAGCCATTGTTGAATCTTTGATTGCTTCGTATATGTTAACATGGTTGATTGCAGACAATAAGTTGACCTTAGCTTATTGGTTCACCGTTTCATTACATCTTTTATATAATTGAGTAAAGGGACAAAATGATCTAAAGTTCCAAAGAATGAATGACAAAGTAGGGCTTCATCCCATTCAGCTTCCTTTTTTCTCTCTCTCCTTAACAGTTAATACACACTCATACACAGATGAACCGGTTTACAGCTGAAGTGGTCAACTAGTTGTAGAAAAATAAAGAAGTGAGTTTTGAGTTTGAATATTGATCTTGAAAGGGTGTATGTTCATGGTCAGAGTGTTATCGTGGGTATCACAGTCGAGGAGTCTTTTCAGCTCCCTTTTAGGCGTGTAGGATACGAAGTTAGGGACTGGCTGTTGATTGAGAATCCCTTTTCAGCTCCCTTTTTTTTGCCATTTTTTGGCTGCTGTTTTTTTTGTTGGTTATGTTTATCTGTTCGTTGCTGGGTTTCTAGTGCATCTTAAGATTTTCCTTTTTTTTTTTGTGGATTTCTTAATGACCATCCTATATGCTCCCTCTCTCTTGCATAAATTTTCTGTTTCCTATAGAAAGCTAAATAATACAGATCTGAGTTGGTTTCTGTGTGGGACTGAAACTCCTTAATCCTCTTTTGGGTTCCTTGTCTAATATAATAAGTTTTAGTTTGATTTATCTGGACTAGGCTGCTGTTTAGGATTTGGTTGCCTCACAGTTTGGTTGGCTTATAGCTTTTTGTTTGGAGGGATCCTGGTGTGATTCCTGCCCATTTTGTTTTATATCCTTCTTTTTGTTTTTAAATATAATTCTTTTTACTTATATAGAGAATAAATAGCTGTTGTCCACATATTTATTTACGTGGGTATCTACAATTACCTTTTTCAGGTTCACAATTCAAGTTTCCTAGCGCATTGACTCGTTAATATATTTTGCAGGCCACATTTAGAGGTCTTGCGGGCAAGGGGTACCAGACATTGCAAAGTCTATTGTTGGAGTTTTGCCAGTCTTGCTCAAGTGAAGGACTTTTGAATGCGCTGCTTGATATGCTTGTTGATGGAAAGTTTGATATGAAAGCAAGTCCTAAAATAAAGGTGTCTACATGATGCAAACCTTCTCCTTAGAGTTTGTAATACCCACTTTCAGGGTTTCCTTTCCAATAATGTCGCTCGCTTATTTCCATTTTTAAGAGTTCTGCCAAGCATGCTTAAGCAATTGAATGCCAAAGACCTGTATCTCACTTGTCTTTTTGTTTTTTGTCTCTACTTAGAATGAAGACGTGATCATACTTTATCTCAGCGTCCTGCAGAAGGTTGGGGATTCATTTCTATTAAATCTTTTATTACGCCACAATTTTCCTCAGTTTTAAAGACCTATTTCTGTTTGATACCATTTTAGTTTTTGGAATTGTCATTTGTACAGTTACGTCCTACTATATCATTACTTGCTATTTTATGATTGGGCAGAGCAGTGACTCGTTGCAGCATAGCGGGCTTGATGTGTTTCAGCAATTAATGAGAGATTCCATTTCCAATCGAGCTTCTTGTGTCAGAGCAGGAATGCTCGATTTTCTACTTGATTGGTTTTCACAAGAAGGTAATGATAGTGTCATCTTGAAAATTGCCCAATTAATTCAAGTTGTTGGTGGGCATAGCACATCTGGGAAGGACATTCGCAAAATCTTTGCCCTCCTTCGAAGTGAGAAAATTGGAAATCAGCACAAGTATTGCTCACTGTTGTTGTCCAGTGTTTTGTCAATGCTAAAGGAAAAGGGACCTACTGCCTTTTTTGACCTCAATGGGAATGATTCTGTAAGTTGTGCTTTCTTTGGAAGAAATTTTAATAACAATTACTTCTGGCTCAAATTTTCATGCCTTCTTTAAGTACCAATATTCAGTATAACTGTCTGTAGTGTTTTAGTAAGCCTCTTATTGGGAAAAGAATAACAAGAAGATTGTAGTATGAGTGCTGGGGATACCTACTTGAGAAAAAAGTTCAGTTTGCAATGTTTTAATTATAGTAACTATGGGATGGGCTGAGCCTATTGCCCTAGCTGCCCTCTTTAGATCATTAAAGCGGACTGCCACTATGGGAAAAGCCTTGATTAGTATTATTGGACGAGATGCTAGGCCTATTGCCCTAGCTGCTAGCTGCCCTCTTTAGATCATTAAAGTGGACTCCTTGTCCGCCTTCCTGTATCTCGATTTTTGCTTTTTTAATAAAAAGCTGTTTCTTCTGAAAAAAAAATGGGATGGGCTGAGCTGTCTTGTAACAGTTTGAGGCCCTAGGTAAAAGTACTATATCACGGCTCATATAGTATTGAAAGTGCTTGTTCCAAATAGTTGGGAACAGGTTTTTCAAAGTTGGGGTAGGGTTTGGGAATTTATATAACTTAAAATGAAGTTTATTATTCTTATTATCTTATCGTATCATTTTTGTTTTAGAGTATCTGCTTTTTTGACTTAACTCAGCCCTCTGTTCTATATTCTGTTTTGCCTTTTTAAGGTTTTCATATATATATATATATATATATATTTTTTTTTTTGACGTGTCTGATCACTCTCTTGCTCTGTTCCCCCTCTATATTTTTATTTCTTGCAGGGGATCATGATTAAAACACCTGTTCAGTGGCCACTCAACAAGGGATTTTCTTTTTCATGTTGGTTGAGGGTAGAGAATTTCCCCAGAAGTGGGACAATGGGTCTTTTCAGTTTCCGTACAGAAAATGGAAGAGGGTGCATGGCGGCACTAGCGAAGGACAAGCTTCTGTATGAGGTGTATATCACTTGGGAGATATCTTGTGTTTGATTCATATGACAGAGAATGTGTTGTGAAATCATACTTGCAAATTTTGAGTGGATTTTGACTTCTTTCTTTTTCAATTGTTTTCATTGGCTTCGCGTTTCATGTTTTGAGCTGATTGCCACTGTGCTGCCACTGATTATATTAATTTCTGAATTTTCCAGTCCATCAATCTGAAGCGACACTCTGTCCAGCTACAGCTAAAAATTGTCACAAAGAAATGGCATTTGCTATGTATAACTCATAGCATAGGAAGAGCTTTTTCAGGGGGTAGCTTATTGAGGTGTTACGTTGATGGTGATCTTGTTTCTTCTGAAAGATGCAGGTTGGAGGGCACCTTAATTTTCCTTTATATTGATTTTTTCTCCTCCTAACAGCTATTACTCCTTAACTTCCATACTCTTTTTTTTTTTTTTTTTTTTTTTTTCAGTTATGCGAAAGTTAATGACTTGCTAACAAGTTGTACAGTTGGCGCCAAATTTGACGGGCCCCTGTCTGATGATGATTTATCTTCGAAATCCATAAGGGATTCGCATCCTTTTCTTGGTCAGGTTGGTCCTGTTTATCTGTTCAATGATGCCATTTCTTCTGAGCAAGTTCAGGGTATCTGTTCTCTTGGACCAAGCTACATGTATTCGTTCCTTGACAATGAAGCTTCATCATCTAATGAAACTAAGCTCGGAGGGGTTCTTGATGTCAAAGATGGTCTTGCATCAAAAATTATTTTTGGACTTAATGCTCAGGTTCTATTTGTTTCCTGAATTTTTTTTTCTTGCCTTATATGATCTATCTTGAAGAAGTCAATTACTCATCATAGAAAGGAACACTCTGACAAGTTGGATTCTTCTTTCAGGCAAGTAATGGCAGGACACTATTTAATGTTTCACCAATGCTAGATCATGCATCAGATAGGAACTCATTTGAAGCAACCATGATGGTTGGCACACAGCAATGCTCCAGACGCTTACTGCAACAGATAATTTACTGTGTGGGAGGGGTATCAGTTTTCTTCCCTCTTATTGCCCAGTCTGAAAAATATGAAAATGAAGAAAGTGGGCAATTTAAAGATACGTTTCCTATACCTATTACAAGAGATCGGGTGACTGCTGAAGTCATTGAGCTAATCGCTTCTGTGCTTGATGAGAATGTAGCTAATCAACAACAGATGCATCTTCTCTCTGGGTTCTCAATACTGGGATTCTTGTTGCAGTCAGTTCCTCCTCAGCAACTTAATTTGGAAACACTTTCATCTCTAAAACATCTCTATCATATCGTTGCAAACTGTGGTATAGATTACTTATTGTTCCTTGATTCTCTATGATGGTGATTTCTTTTATCTTATACATGTTAGGCAGTAGTTACTGAATTATGTATTCCTGCAGATATATTAATGCCTTATATTTTATGTGTAGGCTTGGCTGAACTGCTTACCAAAGAGGCTATATCTAGCATATTTCTTAACCCTCTCATCTGGCTGTACACGGATTATAAGGTGCAGCGAGAATTATACATGTTTGTCATCTGGCAGTTTGATAATGATCCAAGGATGCTTAAAAGCCTTTGCCGGCTCCCCCGTGTTATTGATATAATACGCCAATTCTATTGGGATAATCCAAAATCTCGATTTGCTATTGGAAACATGCCTCTCATTCATCCCATCACAAAACAAGTTCTTGGAGAGAGACCTAGTAATGACGAAATACATAAAATTCGTCTTCTTTTGTTGAGCCTTGGTGAATTGAGCCTTAGGTATGGTTTTCCCGCTCGGAATTCGTATGTTCCCAAACATGTACTCTAATAATCTTTTGCCTTTTTCTATGAGCATATATTATGCGGGAAAAATCCTCAAATGGTACCTGAACTATGGTCCAATGCACATTTTGGTACCTAAACTTTCAAAACTATCATTGTAGTACCTGAACTATTGCTCTGTTTCTCCATATGGTACTTCCATCCAATCTGCCGTTAACTTTGCCTATTAATTTTTTTTTTTTGGGAGATGAATGTCATCCTATAAGAATGAGCCACGTAGGCCAAGTTAACAGCAGATTGGATGGAAGTACCATATGGAGAAACAGAGCAATAGTTCAGGTACCATCAGGGTAGTTTTGAAAGTTTAGGTACCAAAATGTGCATTAGACCGTAGTCCATGTACCATATGAGGATTTTTCCCTATATTATGCTACAGACTGTATTAACTTATCGATATAAACTTTTCTGAGCCAAAACTAAAAGTCTTGGGATTATGCAGGCAGAACATTGCAGGGGCAGATATAAGAGCTCTAATAGCTTTCTTTGAGACAAGTCAGGATATGACCTGCATTGAAGATGTTCTACATATGGTTATTCGAGCGATTTCTCAAAAGCCACTGCTTGCAGATTTCCTTGAACAGGTCAATTTGATTGGTGGCTGTCACATATTTGCCAATCTTCTTCAGAGGTATGCGTTCAATACTATGAATTTGTTTATTATGTTTTATTGAAAAGAAACAGCTTTATAGTGACTAAACAGAAGCATAATACAAAGAATCCACATGAAAAGACAGTTTGAGCAACAGAACAAGATGGTCAATTGACACTAAAACATAAAAAGAATCCTAGACTACGACAGCTTGCAATCTAGAATAATAGATGATAGAGTAATCTTTAAACTCCCCAGATACAGAGGCCCAATTAAATGCCCAGAACTTAACTCTCTCACAGCTCTTCCAACTCCGCACTACCATAGGCTTCTAATGTTCTTTTGTTTCTTTCCATCCATACCACTTAAATTACAGCTCACATCCCACATGGCCACCTTCCCAAAGTATTTCGGCCTTTTTACCCAAACCGAAAGGATCAGGCTTTTTGCATAACAAACCAATCCTCATTAAAGCATTTGATCAATCCAATCCTACCTCCCTAAACAACTTTTTCCAGAAGGAAACCGCCACTTCACAATGAGCAAAAACATGATCCACACTTCCCCCCTGATCTGTGGGGAGAGAAACAGCTGTGAGGCCTTCTCTTTTGGATAACATCACAAGTATTCACCCTCCCATGTGCACTTTTACCTCAGGAGGAGCTTTATCTTTCCAAAGAAACTTTGCTGGAATAAAGACTGGATCTGCTGTTCACCGATTAGGACGCTATGGAAAGATTTGTACTAGAAATTTACAGGAGACTAGCTTCCATCTCCTTCCATCCGGTTTGGACTCCCACCAATCTCATTTTTTCTAGCTCCAACAACAAAGTAGAAAACTCCAATACCTCTTCATCATTTAGATTTTGTCTAAAACCAAAATCCCAACTTATCGGGAAGGATTGCAACAGCAAGTCTTTCAACTGTTGAGTTTTGATATCTTGATAGTCTGAACAGCGGTGGAAAAGTATGTTTGAAGGGTACATTCGCCACCCAAGAATCTTCCCAAAATCTCACTCTTTGCCATTCCCCACCATCAGTTTATGATAAACGGCGAATTGATTCAATCCCGCTTAAATGTCCTTCCAAAGGTTTCTACTCCTCTCAAAATCTGTTTTGCATTCCAACCATTCTCATCGTACCCATACTTACTTTTGATTATAGTATGCCACAAGAAATCCCTCTCCAACGGAAATCTCGAAAGCCACTTTCCAAGGACTTGTTCCTTGCTAATAATTCCCAATTCCCAGGTCTCCCCTCTACTATGAATTCATTATAGGAAATCTCCAATCATATTATGTGCTGCATTGGCTGTTTTTTGGGTGGTTTGGAATAGGGATGGGCAAATAGGTTGCGGGAGCGTGGAGATTTATTTTGCCACATTTATTGCGGGGTGGGTGCGGGGCTCTTCTATACCCCAATGGGTTCCCTGTTTTCAAATCTCTCGCCGGTCTGTACATCTACACTGCCAAGCCAAACAAAAGGGTAACCAAGGGCCGTGTCTTTGATTTTCAGAGGAGGTCCAAATATTCAAATCTCGCATCACTGTCTTATGTGTCTTGGTGCATCATATGATGAGTTTTCTAGTCCGGTCAAGGATCTTTTCCTAGGGTGTGTTTTCCTGGTTTGACCAGGAAGCTCAAAATCTGGAGGAAAATAAGAAAAGAAAAATCAGCTTTGATTTTCGAGATTTTCAGGGCCAAATGTTCCTGGTCCAGCCAGGAAAGCTCCTAGACTTCAACATTGAGGGGTCGAGGGATGGGTGAATCCCCCATTATGGGATAGGAATTGTTTTTTGTAATATCATTCGCGTCTCTGTTCCCTGAGTTTTGGTATTACTCTTTTTGGATTTTTTTTTTCTGTAATGATTCGAATGCTGTTGTGCTTTAGCCTCTTATGTTGGGCATGTTAGCTGTTGTTTAATGATGCATACCTTTGTGTTTTGAGTGTACCCTTTTAGATCTTGGGTCCTGCAGTTTACTAGAAAGACTTTGATTTGGTTTTCTTTCAGGTTGTGGATTTCTTAGTCACCCTCTGTAATTTTCTTGCTCTAATAAGATATTTTTTTCTCCTCGGAAAAAAGTAAATATTGAGTTGACTTATTTTTTTTCTGCAGAGAACATGAACCTATCAGATTACTTAGCTTGCAGCTCCTTGGAAGGCTTTTAGTTGATCTCCCATCTGAGAAAAAGGGAGCAAGATTTTTCAATCTTGCAGTCGGAAGGTCCCGATCTCTTTTTGACGGCCATAAAAAAATCTCAAAGCAACCAATTTTTTCAGCCATGTCTGATAGATTATTTAGGTTTCCACAAACAGATAACTTGTGTGCCACTTTGTTTGATGTTCTTCTTGGTGGTGCTAGCCCTAAACAGGTATTTTTTTTAGACAATTTTAAACAAACAATAAAAAGATCTGGTTATTTCATTCTGTCGCTATTGAAGTACAAGTTGTATTCTTGTTTTCATTTTTTGTTTGGGGCTTTGGAAATTTACTTGTCAGTTAATTTCATTTTACAGGTATTACAGAAGCACAACCAGGCTGAGAAGCAGAGAAGCAAAGGACATATGTCACATTTTCTCCTTCCTCAAATTTTGGTTCTTATATTTAGATTCCTGTCTGGCTGTGAGGATGCGGCTTCAAGAATGAAAATTATCAGAGATTTACTTGATCTTCTTGATTCGGATCCTTCAAATGTCGAAGCTTTTATGGTATTAGTGCTAAAGTTTTTGATAATTTACTTGATCTTATTTAAGTATTCTCTGATTACCCATGTACCGTGAATAGGATTTTGGATGGAATGCCTGGTTAACAGCTTGTGTGAAGCTTGGTGTGTTCAAAGACTACAAAGTTACTCCAGAAGATCAAGATCACGATGAGAAAACAGAACAAGATTTAGTGAGGAATATATTTTGTGTTGTTCTTTGTTACTATGTTCATTCTGTGAAAGGTGGGTGGCACCAGTTAGAAGAGACGGTAACTTTCCTGCTAATGCAGTGTGAACATGTACGTAGAAATCTGCACTGTTTCTTTGATCTGTATTTCTACATACAAACCTTGTAATGACACCTAGATTTATTATTCTGGCAGGGTGGAGTTTCTTTTCGGTACTTGCTTCGTGACATATATAAGGATCTGATCAGGGGATTGTTAGAATTGTCTTCTGAAGAGAGTATTTTTGTGTCGCAACCGAGCCGGGACAACACATTATACCTTCTAAGACTGATCGATGAGATGCTCATTTCTGAAATGGACCAAAACCTTCCGGTATTCTTGTCCTAACTACATTCGTCAGTTTTTGCTTTTTGGTAGATTCTTTTTGTCCACCTAGATTATGGGTTCCTTATTCACCTCTTGTTAATAGTTCTTTTGTTCTTACAGAATCTTCATTGTTCTCCGGAAAAGAAAAAAATAAAGTAAATAGTAAACTATGATGTGAGACAGGTTCATAGGCAGATACAAAAAGGAAATAAAAACATCTTAATTATTATATGCTCCACCATTGCACCCAAGCTTAAAACAAGATATAGAAGAGAATAATGGGTATACCATAGTCCCTGAATAAGAAGCCGATGGGGTGTTCCCTAGAATGGCAGTTCCTGGTTAACTGATCTGGGCATTGATCAGAAGCCCGCAGGTTGCTTCTCTGGAGAAAGATGGACTGGTTAGGTGGACCATGCACCAAAGAAGTTATCATCATACACAAGCACATGAAGCAAATCTACTTTCTAGTCGCTTTGTTAAATTAATTATCTGAGTTTATGGGTACTCCATGATCACATGAGACTGAAACCCCAAGTCCTTCCTGCTCTGTTGGTTTATGATATTCCCCACCTTACTTTTCTTATGGATAGATAACTCGAAACTCAACAAAAGACTAGTTTTTCTTCTCTCTTGACAATTAATATTTGATATAGTCATTCTTTTCAAATCACATGCTTACCTATTGCATCAGCTTTCGCTTTCTGTTATGCTCGACAAAACCAAAAATTCCAAATGACTATGTGACACGTCTTCTGGCCACAGTTAGTCAATATAGGTCATGGTTCCTTCAATATGTTTTATTTATATATTTATCTTTTAATTTTTTTTATAGATATTTTGCTTATACTTAAAATCATGCTAACTGGTGTAATTAATTGAAGAAATGCTTTCAGACCCAAGATAGAAATACATGTCAAGTTTATTTTATGGTGACCTTGCAGTTTTCATTTAATGCTGCTTTGCTTTTTTATTTGTTGTAAAGACAAAATGTGGTAGTTAATTGAAAGTATATATTCAGAACCGGAAGAAAAATATATGTCAAGTTTATTTTGTAGGGGTGAATGCTGCACTGCTTTTTTATTGTATGTGAAGTGAAAATGTAATTTTTGTTGTGTCCAAGTGATTCTTAGTGATATGGTTCTTTGTCAATGAGTTTATTCCTTTTAAACAAATTTCTGAAGAAATAATCTTGGAGGTCTTGATGTAGTAGCCCTTCGTAACTGTAATAATAAGTGGACGCTTCTTCTCTAGGCATACGTGAAATTACTTTAGTGGTTTTCAAAGCTGTAACATGCCTTGTTAATTTCTGTTTACTTTCTTGTATAGTCTAAAAGTTCAATTTATCAATTTAATATTTGATTCTTTTGCAGTTCCCAGCAAGCACTACAGATTTCTCTCTTGATTCGTTAGAGTTAGAATGCCATAAAGATTATGGTTCTGCCTTGTTTGAAGTGCTGCATGGAGAAAATGACAGCCAAATATCGAGGTACTGGCTGCTTGAGTTTTGGCTTTTATTTCTGAAACTGATGCCCTATGTCATGTCAGTCACTATCATTGGCTCTGTGGATTTAACTTGTAAATTATAGGCTTTTATTTATGCAGCAAGACTAATGGCAGCTTAAGTGGTTATACAATGTTGCTATAAAAGATTGAAACATTCCATTCTGACGATGTTAATAGTATGTACCTGGGTCCATGCCTTATCTAATGGTATTGACCCTTTACATAGGCTTTTTCCAACAACTATTCTTCTCTCTAGACACATGAATAATGGCAGAGTTTCTGCACTCCATTAAGAATTTTAACACTGACCCTTGCATTGGTTTTCAGTATCCTAGTATTCTGCTCTTTTTTTAATTTTATTTAACTGCAAATCTGAAAAGACCCTTTGAATAGTTTTTCAATTATACAATACCCAATTTCAGATATCTATATTGGTAGTGCGTAATCCACATCACTGAAATTTGATTATGTCATGTGCTTGGTTGCATGCGAAGGGTGTCTGCGTGTCTTTTGAGTATGTAGATCCCTCCTCAAGAACTGTAAGTCTTAATAATTATAATAAAAAGGATGCTCTCATTGTAACAATTTGTTCTAGACACCAGTATCATCTGTTAGGATATTTCTCTTTTCAATTTTAAAGCTTCTTGTCCAGCTTTCTTTGTTTATTTTTATCTTTTGTGTAGCGTGACTTTGGGTTTTCCTGGACCCCTTGAGTGTACCCTGCCATTATTTTTCTCAATGCACCATATTTTATATTATGCTATTCATTTTTTGATTGCCTCAACTTTAAGGACTTCTGGGAGTTGCAAGCAGCCTGTCAAAAGTGAAGATGGCATTGTCAATGACAAGTGGTGGGATCTGTATGACAGTTTGTGGATTATTATTAGTGAGATGAATGGTAAGGGACCGAGCAAGTCGTTATCGAAATCATCACCAACTGCAGTTCCATCTTTTGGTCAGAGAGCACGTGGCTTAGTAGAATCGTTGAACATTCCTGCTGCAGAGGTGGCTGCAGTTGTTGTATCAGGAGGGATAGGCAGTGCATTAGGTGGCAAACCAAACAAAAATGTCGATAAGGCAATGCTCTTACGAGGAGAGAGGTGTCCAAGAATTATTTTTCGACTTGTAATCCTATATCTCTGTAGATCTTCTTTAGAAAGAGCATCGCGATGCGTCCAACTGGTCATTCCACTTCTGCCATTTCTCTTATCAGCTGATGACGAGCAAAGTAAAAGCAGATTGCAGCTGTTCATCTGGTATGGATCCTTTACCTTCATTGCTTCTAGCCAATTAGATTTTGGGAAACATTCCGTTACGCATGCTTATGGAATGTTTAGGATATAAATCTATTATCTAGAACATTATCATGAATGTAACTTTCAGTTAACATTGTGGCCAGGGCATTGCTTGTTGTTAGGTCGCAGTTTGGAATGCTAGATGACGGTGCTCGTTTTCATGTTATATCACACTTGATTCGAGAAACTATCAGCTTTGGTAAATCAATGCTTGCTAGTAGCATTATGGGTAGGGAGGATTCCTTGGATTCAGGCAGCAATGTAAAAGAAACCGGATCCATTCACAATCTGATTCAGCGAGATCGAGTACTTGCAGCAGTGCGTCTCTCAAGTTCCTTTTGTGCTTATCATATCTATTAATCATGATGTCGAACCCGTAAATGTTATAGTTGCTGTTATTTTTATCCTAAGGTGCAGAGGTCTAACATGGATGATTATGTGCCTACTCAGCCTATCTTAGTTGGGACAATTATGATCTGTTTCATGTCGTGTCGTGCATGAGTGTTCTAGACATGTCCTTCCCCGTGTTTTTGGCCCCTGGGTGTTTTTTTCTATATTTTATTTTATTTTTTGTCGCTTCTGTTAGTTGCAATTTTGATATTAAGTTAATCTTAGTTACTACTTAATCAAAAAAAAAAAAAGTTAATCTTAGTTACTAAGGTCATAGTTGTCTTTTGTTTTGGATTGAAAAGAAATTTTATTCATGATGTTGAAAATGATTTACTAAACTCGTAGTTAACTACTTAGTTTAGAAATAACTAATCATGTTATCTGAGATTGAGAAATTTAAAAAAAAAAAAAACGCATATAACCAATTATTACTGTATTTGTCATCGACATTAATAGCTTACTTTGGCAATGATAAGTTGGATTTGATTGTTAAAGTGTTCATTTAAATAATTCAATACTACATGGGGTATGTCTGGTTTGGGCCCTTTACATGCTCGTCCTTGACAGGGGTCTGTTTCATGCTTGCGTCGTGCCTACCGGCATACTCCTCTGCAGCATGGCTTTGATATTTATCACCCCATTTATCTGTTATTTCCAAGATTGAAGTAGATTGATGTTATACCAAAACAGTGCACATCACTCGGAAACTAGTATATTCAAGGACATAAATTGTAACATATTACATTGATTTTATGTCACCTAATTGAGGATGCTCCTTTTCTCATTTCTACTATATGTGTGTGGATACCTCAATTAAGGTGAATGAGCTAGTATCTTCTATTGCTTTTAATCACGTGGGCTTTCTTCACCAAAAAATCACACCAGCTATACATTTAGGAGTAGTAATTCTCTAGTTTTGGCCTGAAACTAGGAGTAGTAGTTCATAACTAAAGCTATTTCAACATCCCATTCTGCATGCTTGTTCCCTTCTACTTGGGGAAAAAGCAATGCTGTTTTAATTTTGTGAGGTTTCTATGATTTGCCTATCAATTTTTCTCTTTGCCATCTTGCATGTGTTTTACTGTTTGACTGTTGGATTCCATCTTGCAGGTTGCAGAGGAGTCAAAATATATAAAGTCATTAGATGCTGATCGCCAAAGGCAGCTGCATGAACTCCACTCCAGGATGGATGAAAATGCCTCTGCAGAATCAAATGATAGAAAGGCTTTTGAAGATGAGATACAAAGTAGCTTAACCTCCATTCTTGCTTTGGATGACAGCAGAAGAGCTGCATTCCAGCTAACTCACGAGGAGGAGCAGCAAAATGTTGCTGTATGTGTCCCATTTCTCTGTTACTCATCATAGCTTCTGCAAATGAATAAGAGGAGCTAGCCATTTCTTTCGTTCATTACATCTGTTTTCTTTTCGGACTTGTGATGAATGTATTATGAGTACTTTTGGTTACTAACAGAGTTATTTTCCAGGAGAAATGGATACACATGTTTCGTGCTTTGATTGATGAGAGAGGTCCATGGTCTGCTAACCCTTTTCCAAATAGTGCTGTAAGGCATTGGAAACTTGAGAAGATAGAAGATACCTGGCGACGGAGACCAAAACTGAGACAGAATTATCATTTTGATGAAAACTTGTGCCAACCTTCATCCTCTGTCTCCAGCATTGAGATTACACCTCCTTTTAATGAAAGTAAATCTGCTTTTGTTGGCCACATTCCTGAGCAAATGAAGCGGTTTTTGCTAAAAGGAGTATGGAAGATTACTGATGAGGGGAGCTCAGAACCCAATGAAACTGATACCGAGCTCAGTGGACAGAAGCCGTCCATCCACACGGATACCTCAGACAGCCAGACCTCAGAATTAGCAAAGGACACCAGTGATTGGATACAGGAGAGGAAAGATTCGTCTTCCCCTTCACATGAGACAGAAACTAGTGAGGTATGTGGGACAAGATATGCATTCAGGATCCCTGGTATTTAAATTAGATGTCTTATATCTGTGATTCTGTTTCAGGTTCTTACATCAGTTCCTTGTGTACTTGTATCCCCAAAAAGAAAATTAGCTGGACATTTGGCGGTCATGAAAAACGTCTTGCATTTCTTTGGAGAATTTTTGGTTGAAGGTACTGGAGGATCATCCATTTTCAGAAACTTCCCTGCTTCAAGCAATTTTGATTTGACCAAACCTGATCAAAAGCAGAAATTTATAAAACAACCAATATGCTTTGGTTTGGATGCATCGAAGGGCACCATGGTTCAGAAATTTGAGGCAATAGGTGAAAATGTTCTCAAAAGAAAGGAGCTAAAAAATATTAAACGCCACAGGAGGTGGAACATGGGCAAGGTAAGGAAACAAATTTCCTTTCATCTTTACGTTAGTATATTTGTGTCAAATCTTATTTAATTTTTGTTTTGTCTTATTGTCTATTTATGGTGGATACAGATCAAATCTGTTTGTTGGACGCGTTATTTGCTTCGGTATACTGCAATAGAGATTTTCTTCTGCGATTCATCTGCACCGATATTTTTGAATTTTGCATCACAAAAGGATGCAAAAGATATTGGAACCTTAATAGTTGCTACCAGGAACGAATATTTGTTTCCAAAAGGAAGTGGTAGGGATAAAAGTGGAGCTATTTCATTTGTTGATAGACGTGTATCCTTGGAAATGGCAGAAGCTGCCCGAGAGAGCTGGAGGAGAAGGGATATGACAAATTTTGAATATCTAATGATCCTTAATACGCTGGCTGGAAGGTCTTATAATGATTTGACACAATATCCTGTGTTTCCTTGGGTCTTGGCTGATTATTCCTCGGAGGTTCTTGATTTCAACAAGTCTTCAACCTTTCGGGATCTTTCAAAACCAGTTGGAGCACTTGATTTAAAACGATTTGAGGTTGGTTTGTAGATGTTATAATTTTCTAGACTATGTAAATAAGTTTTTCCTTTATATTAACAAATATGTTGCGGTTTCTTTCGATGCAGGTGTTTGAAGATAGATATCGTAGCTTTACTGATCCTGATATACCTAGGTAACTAAGACTAATATCCATGGCCAGATCAACTGGTCCTTTTTGAACTCCCATGAGTGGTCTTTTCTGATTTGTCTCACATGGAACATTACTTGTTAATTTTTGCAGTTTCTACTATGGGTCTCATTATTCAAGCATGGGGATAGTGCTTTATTACCTTCTCAGATTAGAGCCATTTACTTCTCTCCATCGCAATTTGCAGGTACTTTCGTGTGCAATATCACTCTTTAAGCATCTTAAGATTTGCTACAAGTCTTTCAATAACATATAAATTATCTTCTATTGTATTACAGTTAGGTGACTCCTTTGACCTCTAAACTTATTTATTTTAGAAAATCTCTCTTACATTTGACAAACCCTCATTTTATGTGGACAATTTTGTCTTCTGACTTTAAAAAATAAATAGAACTATTCACTGCATCTTAAACTACCCTATTTACATCACCCCATAGCTACCTCGCTTTTCTGTCGCCACTTTTTTCTCCGCCCATCTTTTTTAATCTTACTTTTGATTTTCAGTAGAATTGTCTCAAAAGAAAGGAAAAGAAAAGAAATGAAACACGGAAACAATCTCACATTCATGATCATTCAGGAGGACCTAGTTTATATATAAGGGGATGGCTAATCATATTCAAAAATTTCAGAATATGATGTTCTGCAGCTTCTGCCTAGAAAATCTACCACTGGTGCTGCCTAAGCTTGAATTATGTCTTTACTGTGATGCGTGTGTATTTGGCGCACATTTCGGTCTTCAATGATTTTAACGAGCAACTGCAAAATACATCTTCATGAGACATGTTGTGACATGAGAGTATGCTTAACATAAAAATATCAACACATGATGATATGCTGTTTGAAAACTGTCAACCTTCCTCACTGTTCCTTGGCCTTTATAAATTTTGATCTAGTTGTATTTTCTCTTAAATCCACTTTTATTATTTTTGAATCTTATTGCTTTATGAGATATTCAAGTGGTCATAAGTTTAGTATCGTGAACTGTACTGACTCCGGATTTCACTTGTTGCTTTTTGTCAGGGTGGTAAATTTGACCATGCAGATCGTCTCTTTCAAAGCATTGAGTCAACTTATCAGAACTGCCTTTCTAATACAAGTGATGTGAAGGAGTTAATACCTGAGTTCTTTTATATGCCAGAGTTTCTTGTGAATTCAAACTCCTATCATTTAGGGGTGAAACAAGATGGTGAACCTATTGGAGATGTTTGTCTCCCTCCCTGGGCCAAGGTATGTGATATCTCCTCAAATTACCTGTTGCTGAAGCCGGAAAAATGTCTGTCCTCATGAGTGCATTTCTGTTGGTTTATAATGTGTGTTGAGATTTATATATAGCAAACATGGATGTTAGATAAAAGCCAAAACAAACTTATGGGAATAGTTGTACAACATCCATTGCTCCATTTATTTCAAACGGTGAAGTGGCCTAATGAAGAATTTATGATAATAGTACTTGTAATTGATCCAATAGTTGGACAGGTGGTATCTAATTCATGTTGATGGATAGTTAAATTCTTCTGTTCCAACTAACCTTCTCTCTCACCTTTTAATAACATCGCAAGTCATTTAAATTGAAATTCAGTTATATATATTATCTTGCCAGTAGTAAAAAATATGTGATGAGACTTCTCAGTGAAATTTTTATATTACATGTTACAGTATTTCAAGGTAAAATTGCACATTATTAGGATGATGTTCATTTGTCCTTGATGGTGGTATTTATTTTTTCAAACTTTAGTAATTTTGGCATGAGCGTTGATTGATATGAGGAAGGGAGGGAGGGATAGTTTTGTTTTTTTTTTTTTTTTGGGTTCCCTGAAGAGTCGGAATATGCTAATAGAACATCATCAATTACAAAGAAAAAGCATATTCAGCAGAAAGAGAGAGTATGCTAAAAATATACTTCTAGTCCAAGTAATTTGGCCGCCACCAGTTTGAATCAAGTCCTTGTTTAAGTCCAAAACAAGTAGAAAACAAGGCCTTAATGTTCTGGGATATGTTTTGGCCTCCCCGCTTTGATCAGTACACCCCCACCAGTTTTTTTTCAAAGCTTTCCATTTTTACCCTTAAATCAGAAGTCCCAGATTCATAGTTGGCCTGGCTACAGGACGCTCTTCATAGTTTTCAGTTGTTGCGTTGTGAGCACTTTGAGTTAGTTTTGGAGAGTTCAGGATGCAACCATCCTTTTGGTGGCCAAACCACTTAGCAGTATGAGAAATGTTCAGCCAGCCACCCAGCACTGGGGGTAATGGGAATTTCTGGAACTAAAAATGTACAAGTACTATAAGTGGTCTAGTGTGTTCAATGTACTATAAGTGGTCTAGTGTGTTCAATTGGAGCCATTGTCCTTTTCAGCCATTGCAATCACAACATTAATATAAGATGGCTTGAGCATAACCTACTTTACGAAATCAACTACAAACAATCATACAATCCGTTAGGTAGAGCTGAGAACAATTTGAGGCTTATCCCTTATGTTAGGATAAATGGGCAAATGTTCTGTCCATACATGTGTAGGTTGGGCAAAAGTCATTACATGTAGAGTGTTCCATGTTAGTAGAAAATGTGCCAATCCACTAGCTCATGCAACCACATTGCTTTGATTAACCAAATGAAGGTATGCAATAATGACCAAATGGATTGTAGTAAGCCTCATAGACCAAAAATGTATTTTAGCTTATTGGAGGTGCTTTTGCAGTTAGGAATCCACTGCTTTTGGAAGAGCCAGAAGTAGAAATTTGCCCGAAAATTATGAAACCCAGTGGAAATATTTCATGATAAATCCAGTAATTTGTTTGTAGAACATACTGCTTACCTGCAGCAAAAGATATATAATAAACAATGTTTTCAGAAATTGCTAAGCAAGATATACTTGTAGTTCACGCACATAGTTACCTGCCATCTGCACATAAGATAATCAAATATTTTTCAATTTTCTTCTCTTTGTTTTGGTGGAAAGTATGGAAGCGCCAGAACTGCGCCACCATAATTGAATTCACAAAATGTATGCAACAACTCAGTTTGGTTGCTTATATAGGTGCCCACTTATAGGCCATCACTTGTGCATTTTGAAGCCAGGGTAAAGGATTTCTGCCATTCACATATATGATGACCTCAGAAAAGCCTTTGGTATTTGTCGTGTCGGAGATTTGATCTCTTTGTTTATCTGTTTCTTTCTCCACCCTGCTCCCCTGCCTTTTTTGAATAACATAGAGTTTGAGATGAATTTATTATACCATTTCATTTGCATTTTTTTTTCTTTTTGTCCTTTGAGACAACTTGGACCAACATTTTGTGCAGGGCTCACCTGAAGAATTTGTTAACAAGAACAGAGAGGCCCTTGAAAGTGAATATGTTAGCTCCAATCTACACCATTGGATAGATTTAGTATTTGGTTACAAACAGCGTGGAAAACCTGCTGTGGAGGTACGTGTGATTTTTTTTGAAGAAATGTTTCTAATCAAACCTGCAAGTTCTGCATTGGTCATTTTGTGCAAGTTTACTGAGCTCATATTAGATTTTGTAAATACAGGCAGCAAATATTTTTTATTACTTGACCTATGAAGGCGCTGTTGATTTGGACACCATGGAAGACGATTTACAAAGATCAGCAATTGAAGACCAAATTGCAAATTTTGGACAAACACCAATTCAGATTTTCCGTAAAAAACACCCAAGAAGAGGACCACCCATTCCAATTGCTCATCCTCTGCGCTTTGCACCTAGTTCTATTAACATGACTTCCATTGTTAGTAGTGCAAGTCAACCAAGGTCGTCTTCATTGTATATTCGTACAGTGGACTCAAATATTGTTGTTGTAAACCAGGGGCTCACCTTGTCGGTTAAGATGTGGTTGACATCCTCACTGCAATCTGGTGGAAATTTTACCTTCTCTGGCTCCCAGGTTCGGCTTTAGTTCTTTCTTGGATCACTGGATTGTGCTATTGTAATGTTTATTTTTGTTCCTATGCTTACTTTACCATTCATAGTAATAATACATGTACAGGATCATTCTTTTGGCATTGGTTCTGATGTCCTTTCTCCGCGTAAAATTGGGAGTCCTTCTGCTGAAAATGTTGAACTTGGACCACAATGCTTCGCAACAATGCAAACAGCATCGGAGAATTTTTTGATCTCATGTGGCAATTGGGAAAATAGCTTTCAGGTTATATCCTTGAATGATGGCAGAGTGGTGCAAAGCATCAGGCAGCATAGGGATGTGGTCAGTTGTGTTGCAGGTATTTTTCGTAATTGGAAGACAAATATATTTACTGTTACAAGAGCATGCTTATGTAGGTAAAAAAAAAACTTGCTTGATCCCATTCGAAGGAAGTCTACTGAAATAAACCCTAGGGAGGGAGACGGAAACATTCGAAGGTGGCCAGTTGCAAATGGGTAGTACCATTTCAGGTTAAAATGAATTTCCTCAATAAGAAATTCTGAATCAAAAAAGGTGTTGCTTTATACTTTATAGTCCATAGTCCATGCTTGTTCTTAAACTAGACTAAAATAATAGAAAAACACATGTAGTGTTTAACCTCAGGATGGTGTGGATAGAAGGGCAATGTGATTTTAAGAGTAATATCTTTCCTGGATTGTCAGCATAATATTATCAGTTTGTCACTTGTTAACAGCACTATTGTTTATTATAAACAAAAACTTAAATAAAAGAAAAGAGTAGAGAGAAGAAGGAGTAATGTACTCCTTTTATTGAGGCAAGGCCCAGCAGTCCTTTTATGTGTTTGTACCTGTTTAGATACATCATGAGACATATTCTCAGAAAAAAAAAAATACATCACGAGAATAGTTCATGCTTGTCTGTGGGTTAAGATCTCCCCCTCCCATCACCGAAAGGATAGCATTCCTCCCTGGAAGACAAATTACTAATTGACTAGTTCTAGATTTGTCTGTTTTTGAATATATAGTTTTCCCCACAATCAAATTGTGAAATTACACAAATATGGATTATTTATGATGGTCATTTGCAGCATGGGTCACTCTATGGTTATTGTTTTGCTTAATTGGGTTAAAAAGTCTACCCCTAAACATTGAGCTACTGTAACTGCAGATTCTAGGGGGATTTCTGTTTTAGAAATTATATGGGACAACAACAACAACAACAAAATAATAATAATAATATACTGTACCATACTTATTTACTGTATTATTTTAACTAACATTATAAAGAATACCGCACAACCTATATATTGTTTTTGTCATTGTAAATTATGACATGGCATGAAGGAAATTTGTGAGTCTGGAGTGAAATACTGCAGAAAATACTTGAAATTCTATGAAAATGGTATTGTGTTAACTAATGGGCCCTCCCATTCTGATATGTTTAATCTTGTGACAATTCCACTGTTTTGTCCTTCCCTCTTGTTGGGTTTTGGTGGTTGCCTTTTTTTATTTTGGTTATGTGCTTCTCAAAGTATTTTCTGAGCTGTATGAATGATAATGCTGCAGTAACATCTGATGGACGCTTCCTTGCAACTGGAAGTTATGACACTACAATCATGGTCTGGGAAGTTTTCCGAGGTAGAACACAAGAAAAGAGACCACGTAATACACAGACGGAACTACCCCGTAAAGATTATGTCATTGTTGAAACTCCTTTTCGTATTCTGTGCGGACACGATGATATAATTACATGCTTATATATCAGCGTAGAGCTTGACATAGTTATCAGTGGATCGAAAGATGGAACATGTGTTTTTCATACCCTGCAGAAGGGAAGATATGTAAGATCCGTGCGACATCCATCTGGATGTGCGTTGTCAAAGCTTGTTGCCTCTCGGCATGGAAGGATAGTGTTTTACGCAGATGATGATCTCAGTTTGCATCTTTATTCAATTAATGGTAAACATCTTGCTTCTTCTGAATCCAATGGCCGGCTCAACTGTGTTGAGCTGAGTGGGTGTGAGGAATTTTTGGTTTGTGCTGGTGACCACGGGCAAATAGTTGTACGCTCCATGAATTCACTTGAGGTCATAAAGAAATATAATGGAGCTGGAAAGATCATAACATCTCTAACAGTGACCCCAGAAGAATGCTTCTTAGCTGGAACAAAAGACGGAACCCTTCTTGTGTATTCTATAGAAAATCCTCAACATCGCAAAGGTGCCCTTCCTCGAAATTCAAAATCCAAACCCTCTTGAACAGGATAGATCATTCCTTTGCACTTGAAGTCATGCAGCTAAAAAGGCAAGCAATGATCAATGATGTAAATCCCAGGTATGCTGTAGCAAACGCCTACAAGTATTCCCTTTCTAGTGTTTGGTTAGCTTCATGCCTGCAAATAATTCTGACAGTATAGGTTATAATAACTTAATATTGTTTGTCCTTTGGAACTTATATTACCGTTTAATAGACTGATTATAGTATTGCTTTTATCCAGCAAGATGTGCATCTGTCGTAATATAACATTGTTGAAGAGAAGTACCACATGATATCTTATCACCGTTCAGTATGGAGTCTATGAAAAAGATATTAGAATGTCCAGCCATGTCTATGACATCTCAGGGCCCAGGGCCCAGGCCTCAGACTCCTTTCGATTCGGTTTTGCCTCCACATTTGCAAAGAATTAAGGATACATGCCAGGCCTGACTCCTTTTGATTCGGTTTTGCCTCCACGTTTGGCAAAGAATTAAGGATACATGCAGCTCCACCAGAATTACTTGCACAGTTTTGAGGCTGTTTAAGCTTCACTTTATATTGATTTTAGCCCATGCATAGCTGAACTTGGTGAGGTTAATCTTTCTGTAACATTTCACAATGGTAAAATACTTCCCTCTTAACAAACTCATCTCCGTCTTGAGGTGAGCGCATCCATGTACATTATGTTATCGGTAGGTTAGATTTAAGAGTTGTGTATAAACCACAGTCAGCAGGCTAACTCTGACTTTCCTTCTTCAACTAGCAAGTGTTAATTCTTCAAACCTTGTAGAGATAGGTTGCGGTGCCATTTCTTTTCTTTTTCTAAAGTAAATGGTAACCATATTTTTCTTTTACTCCGTTGTATACTTTGTAGACATAAACCTCTAAAGAGATATACTTCGACAGGGATTGATGCATTTGCTCACGGAAAATAGGATTCTTTTTTTTTCTTTTTCGTTTTCTTTGTTCTGCCTTTTAATAGCTTCAAAATGTAGACGTAATAGTCGAATCCCTATGTGTTTGTGGTAATATTTGATATATAGTAACCTGATATCCTTTTTTTTTTGGTTACAAAGGAGGCCTAAAAGGCCTGAAACAAAAGGAAAAACAGAAAATTAGCCCTCAGGCCCTGTTCTAACTCTCCTAGCTCTTGGGAGATTGCAAAGATCATCAGTGAAAGCACTAGCAACATGAGGGGGAGGGGTGTCAAAAATCACAATACCATAGTCATGGCTGAGACTTCCCTTAGCAAGAGCATCAGCAGTATAGTTGCATTCCCTGAAAATATGTCGGATCCTAACGTCTTCAAAACCATTGATTAGATGTCTACAACTGTTGATAATGTTGCCTAAAGGATGAGATATAGGGCAACCATCAATCAGCAACTTAACAAAGATAGCCGAGTCAGATTTTACTTCAAGCTTTATGATATTCAGGTCAGAAGCAAGTTTCAACCCAGAAAGCAACCCCCTAGCTTCAGCATTGATGATTTGGCCAACCCCCAAGTTTATGCTGAAGCCTGACAACCAATCTCCATTGTGATCTCTAATTACCCCACCAGCTCCAATAAACCCAGATTGATTGGATCTGGTGCCATCCACATTAAGTTTCATAAATCCGATTGGAGGTTTCAACCAAGAAAGGATATTAAGACAATAACTATCTAACCTGGAGAGTTGAGTTTGAGCATTCATCCATTCATTTGCAGCATTAACGATGAGTTGAGTAGCATTGGTAGGCAGCTGGAAATTATCCTCAAAAACTACCTTATTTCTCCACTTCCATAAGTACCAACAAGTGAAAACAAAGATAATGCACCATCTTAAATTCTCAGTGTAGAAGATAAGGCAGTGAAGATTTGCAGCAAGCCATCCAAGCCAATCCAATTGAAAAGCATTTCTGATAGTGGTAGGCCAATTGAGAGACTCCCATATGGTGATAGCTTTAGGGCAGTCCCTAAATAGATGCAGAAGAGTTTCTTGGCTCCTTGTACAAGCATGACACTTATCATTTTCAGTAAACCCTCTTCTAACTCTCTGGACATTTGTAAGAAGTCTACCATGAACAATTGTCCATAAAAAGGTTTTTAATTTGGGAGGAATGTTCATTCCCCAAATGAATTTCCATTGGAATCGATTATGTTCCATAGGGTTAAAAACACTACTATAGGCTGATTTCACAGTAAAACATCCATTAGTAGTGTAACCCCAAATTTGCATATCAGCTCCACAACCATCAAAGCCAGGGGGAACACAAAGAATTTCATGAATAATATCTTGAGGTAAGCATAGAGATAGTAAATTCAAATTCCAACCATTGTTATCCCAAAAAGAGCAAACAAGAGCATTCATATCAATATGAGCATTAGGCATGGCTACATTAAAAAGCGGAAGCTTACCAATCCATACGTCTGTCCAGAATTTTATAGTTCTTCCATCTCCAACCCTCCAGACAAGGCCATTACGGAGCAAATCTGATCCATGAACCACACCTCTCCAAGTGCTAGAGCTTCCAGAGGGGTTTCTATAATTTCTGTCAGTAATAGAGCAATTGGCAAGATATTTCGCTTTGTAGATGGAGCTCCAAAGGCCAGTATCACCTTGAAAAATCCTCCAACTAGCTTTGGCAAGCATGGCTTGGTTCATGTCAGCAGTTCTTTTGATTCCCAAGCCACCAAGATATTTGGGTAAGCAAACAGTATCCCAGTTGACAAGATGAATTCTCTTTTTCTCTACAGTATCACCCCAGAGAAAATCCCGATTTAGTTTATCCAATTTATGACAAAGGTCCATTGGTAATTTGGCTGTTTGCATAGCATAGATTGGGATGGAAGAAGACACAGATTGAATTAGAGCCAATCTTCCTGCCACATTGAGGGTCTTACTCTTCCAGGTGGCTAGCCTTCCTTGAACCTTATCAAGAATGCCATTGTAAGTATGCTTATTTACTCTAGAATGCAAAAGAGGCATTCCCAAATACTTTCCCAGGTCATCAGTAAGGGGAGAACCACAGATGGAGCTGATATCATTAGCAAGGTTCTTGTCGGTGTTAGGAGAACAGAAAACAAGAGACTTTTCGAAGCTAATAGATTGGCCCGATAAAGAACAAAAAATGTCAAGACATTTCCTTAAAACAGTAGCTTGTTGACAAGACGCCTCAGCAAAAAGAAGTAAATCATCAGCAAAAAAGAGATGCGAGATCTTGGGTCCAGATTGAGAGGCTCTAACTGGGTTCCATTGGCCTACCTCAATAGGCCAATGGAACTGATATCCTTGATTATTAGTTTATTGCTCGAACTGTACCGGGTAAATCATTATTGTTGTTTATTTGATATAACAAGTGGCAATCAGGATTAATAGGTGCAGAAGGAAAGTGCTGATATTATGAACCAAAACAAAAAAAAAACATCTAAAATTTAACCTAATTTTTTCCTTGGGTTGCTTTCACCAACCTATTTTTTGCATTGAAAGAGATCATGTTGTTGAACCCTCGATTTCAACTTGATAACATGATGCTGATGGGCAGTTCACCCAGCATTTCAAGCTCATGAGCCCTTAAGTAATACACTGGAAAGCTTAACAAGTACAGAAAAAAGGTTAGACGCATTTGGAATTTGTAAAACACAGCCGATATGTTACTTTTTTTTTTTTTGGGGGTGTTGGGGGGGTGTGGGGGAAACGCTGATATGTTACTAATGCATCGTAATTTACATAAAAATATCAAAACAATTGTTAATCTTTTCCCAAATCCAGACCTCGTCTTGCTTGCTTGAGCTTGTTGCTTATGTCGTGATGCCGGAGCAACTCCTATTTCTTCAGGTAGGAAGGGTTGGGTTTCAAACCTGGAATACTTTGTTGTCAGTTTGTTTAGTTTTGGGAAAATATCTATTTACCTAAATTTAAGCTACACTAACCCCATTTATCCAAACAATTTATAAGATTGCCCACTTACTCAACAAATTACATATTTTTTGCTCTAATACCCAATTAAATTATTTTTTTATTATTTTTAGGACAATTTTGTCCTCTCTCCCTTTGTCACTTAGAGAGAGACTACACCGAACTCCTCTCGCCAGCTGTCGGAATTCTATCACGGGCGGTCGGAATTCGGCGATCGGTGCCCGATTTTATTGCCTCCCAATAAACTTTTTATTACCCTGAATAACACCCAATAAACTTTTTATTGTCTCTTAATAAACTTTATTGCCCTCTAATAAATTTTTTATTGCCCCTCAATAAACCTTATTTCTCCCTAATAAACTTTTTATTGCACCCAATAAAAATTTATTGGGGGGTAATAAAATTCTCTGGCGAAGTCTTTGCGAACTTTTGGCAAACTCCGGACCGTTGATTGGAGTCCGGCATCCTATTTTATTGTCCTCCCAATAATACCCAATAAACATTGTATTGTCCCCCAATAAACTTTATAAATTTTTTTTTTGGGGGGGTTAAAAAAAGTCTCCGCAACCACTTTGGAAACCTCCGGCGACCGGTGATCGGATTTTGGCAGTCGGTGTCAGGCCCCGAATTTCAAACACAAAAAGTAATACAAATAAATCAATACCAAGCACCAGGCGTGATGGTTCGGACACCAATACTAAATAGCTGTGAAAATTTTTCCTTTAAATAAGGCAACCAAGCGATGTCCCGAACCCACAATGTAAATACAGACTCGTTATTTAGAGTGACATATTACATTAAGCAAAGTTTACAAATTAAACTGAAACATCAATTCAATTAACTGCACATACTACTTTCATTACACAACGGAAGACTAACAAGTAAGCAGTACAATTAGGTAGTAAACCTACCACTGCAACAGCAAAGTTTTACGGCTTCAACCACGCTCACCCTCACCTGCAGAATAAAACCCTACATCATGAAATAGTGCACCGGGTTATAAACACAAATCCGGTAAGCTTTTGCAAGCTTGTATGAGCAAACTCAAAAACGGGAACATAACACATGCTCAAGTCCTCTTAACCTAACACACAAAAAATATATCACAGCATCAACTATTAATTTATCACAGCATCAACTATTAATTTCTCACCATTCAATAGCATCAGTAAGTCCATTTGTGACAAAATCTATATGTTCAAACGTCAAATCAGGATCCAACTTCATGATCTTAGTTCAAAACAAAACCACATCAAGTAATGTCTGAAATCATTTTTACGCTCGAAAGCGAATTACAAAATCACATAATCCGCGATAAATGCACTCAAATCAACTTGAGGAAACAACTCACACAAATCGCGATAAATCCACTCAAATCTACTTGAGGAAACCACTCACGCATGTTTTCTTTTCCAAAACTCAACAACCTTTTCTCCAAAGAAAACACGTGTCATTTCATGACAAATCATATTTATTGAAATCTCAACAATTCAAATATGAAAGTCAAAGTCCCTCATGGACGATAAAAGAATGACTATTCTCAAGACTCTCTTTTAAAACAAGTACTCATGAGTCTCCAGTAACTCGCAGTTACCCCCACGAAATACCTCTGGCAAACAGACTAGAGCTCTAACTAATGGTAACCAATCACCTGGCCAAGGCTTGGTTCTCGATAACATGCTTTTGTCACCATCTGTGACATCTGATTTTCAAACCCATCTGGTCTTCAAACCCTGATCTCCACAGATCAAAATAATTTAAAGAAGTCGCGCTGGACTTAAAAATGTTACACCGATTACGATCACCATCTGTGACGTAATCCCAGTCACCATTTGTGACTCAATCTCGATCACCATCTATGACAAATATCAAAACATTAAGCGAGCGCACTGGACCTAAAATGTTCCAAAAATCTACTCAAAGATTTCCCAATCTTGCTCACCATCTGTGACAAGATTAAAACATTAAGCGAGTCACACTAGACCCAAAATGTTACACCAATCTCAATACTTTTCAAAACAATAGAAATCATCATTTCCAAAATATTGTTTCCCGAAAAGTCGCATTCAAACAATAATATGAACACAATCATGCATATTGTTTCATCCCCATACTCACAAAAATATATATATATTTCACGTAAATAAATATATACGCAGTCATTCGCTCAAGAATGCCATTAATACCAACTATAGTTTGCTGTTAACTAAATAACTCTCAAAACAATAAAGGTAACTCCATTTGTAAATGAACATTGTGAGATTACTCACCTCTGAATCTCATTGCGACTTCTATGCAAAACAGAGATAACACACCCACAAAATATCCGTCCATGAATACATCGTGAAGTATCTAATCACATATGGTCACATCTCAGTGCTCGAAACATAAAGCGATTAAAGTCCAAATCCCCCAATCGAACTACAACCCGAAAGTAACGCCAATCTAGGCAGAACTTCATCCGAGACCACCCAAAGTCTCCGGAATACTTCTATGATCGATATGACAAAACTACAAGTCGATCGAAAGGCCGGATCCTCACAGATAAAAAACCGAGACGATCGAAAAGGGATAAAATCCTAACAATTTCATACGTTCTCCAAAAATTACGTATTATATATCGAAATGCTCGTATCGACGAGTAGATCGTATATAGAACCAGAAACTGTCTCTGACATGGCCGGAAATGCCACCAATCATCGCCACAAGCGATGATGGCACATCACCGCTGGCCAAACTCAAAACCACAACAATCCAACCGTCCAAAATGGAGTTCATACATCAAGGATCAACTTTAATACCTGGGGTTTGAGCCAACTCGGCCTAGATCATCGCCGATCAATCCCACAAGTCAGAAATCACTGTTCACTTCGAGTTGACTATTTTCAGGTGAAAATCATCCACAACCACCACCATGGATCGAAAGAGGAAGCTCTCACGAGACGAACAAGACTAGTTTGAAGCCCTGCCATCGTCGGAGGAGAGAGTTCCGATCAGGTCTGCCTCAGCCGCCGTGGGGGAGAATCTGTGCAAGCCAACACTAATGGGAGGATCAGATGGAGGAGGCGAGCAGGTCTGTGCCGGTTTCGTGGCCTGGGGTCGTTGGAGCTCGCCGGAAAAGCTGGGTTAGATCGGCTGGGTACGGGTCGGGTCAGTCGAAAAACTCTGATAGTGAGGATTTCAGCCGAGAAAGAAGAGAGAGAGAGATTTCCAAAAAAGGAAAATTGGAATTTATGAAATATTTTCCGGAAAAATCCAATTTATACTAAAATGAAAACTTTTTTCGATGGCCATAACTTCTTCATACGAACTCCGATTACTGCGTTTCATATCCATGAACTCGTACCGACGCACTCTACGACTTTCGTGAATGAAGTTTTCGGAGAAACCCAATGTATAAAAAGTCAAACTTCGTGACCCCCCTTAAAACTTTGTGTTTTGAATAAAAATTCTTCTAACAATAATTCCACTCCATTCCTAAACCATGAAGTCGTCCCAACAATCACTGAATAAATTTTAGAAAAATCCTCAGAAAATAATAACGAATTTCTGAGGTATTACATTCTATCATCCTTAAAGAAATTTCGTACCAAAATTTAAACGTACTACACACCAACAAGTACGGATAACTCATCTCCAAAATCCAGTTCTTGCTCCCCAGCAAGAAATGCTCTCATCCTAATGCCTCCACAAGATATTGAACTAGTTAATTATCCCCGATCCAAGTTTCTCTATAGTCGATACAGAATGCAATCCAACCACTAACAATGATCGCCATAACTTCTACTTCAACAACACTACGATCAACCACACTGGATCCATCGTAGACTTCATCATTGGCATAGACATAAGAAAATATGCCGCACCACATAAATTCTTGGAGATAAGGCTGACCTAAACACCGAATCTCCACATCTTTTTACCGAAATCTCCAAAGTCCGACAACCTTGGTGATAAGTTTCTTTTCTTGTCGAATCTCACTACACCCTCCATAGGTGAGACCCTCAAGAACACGTAGTAACTCATGTCAAATCCAAACTATCTCCTTTTTCAAATATGCATAATCCCTTCCGTCTACACATTTCGGTTCGAATCCTGCCCGTGAAGATTCGAGATCTTCTCAGCAGTCTCTTGAACAAACTCAGGACTCCACAATTCTTCATCTCCAACTTTTGCCTAGCAAACAGGAGATCTACATGGCCTACCAAAACGAACTTCATATGGCGCGATGCCATTACTTTAGTGACAACTATTGTCATAGGACAACTCCATCAATGATGAATGATTCTCCCAACTCCCATTGGAAACTAATAGACAATTCTGCAGCTAACTCTACTAACCTCGCACGTGAGAACTCATCCTCCGTTTGACCGTGAATGATCCTGGAAATCAAGGTAGGTTGTACTGTGATACTTCCAAGGAAAATCTCATACTCAACTCCTGATTGCACAAGGTCAAACTCATATGCAGTCTCCAACATAAGCCACTCCTGAACCATTTGATCAGCTCGTCAATCCATCTACGGATAAGACGCTGCACTCACACTTTGAGTGATCCTCGTGGCATTCTAGGAAAAACTCCAAACCTCGAGGTACAACATGCGTCTAGATCAATAATCGATATAGGTACCCTACCTAATATCGTAATTCTACTCCACTTGGTGGAAATCTAAACATCTCGCCAGTTTCAATCCTGTACAAATGCAACAACAATGCTGCAAAACTACAGCACTATGCACAACTACCTAAGAGTTCAGAGTCCTGTCCTCACAGTATCTGCATCGATATACCAATAATTGCAACACTCTCATTGCAAAATTTGAAATGACATCTTCATTTCAAATCAATCGATTAACTCAAGGTTTTGCCACATTCACTATTTACAAAAACACAACAAGCATTCCATACAACAAAACTACATAGCAACCTCTACCATAACAACAATAGAGCAAACATCACAATGCAACAAGTGTCCAACTATCTTCGAACATAACAAGATGAGATCCAGCCTCGGCCTAATTACTCATCAATTGTCACATGGTATTGCACATACAAACAAAGTTGTAAAAGACCTCATCTGTTACAACAATGAAAAATGCATCATGCAACATATGACATATAACAGCACTTCACAAAAGGAAGTCACACGCAAAAGTCTAACTATAGACATCAGGCATAGCCTGTCACAACACACATAAAGGGATTAGGTTCTCCGCTATCACACTTTGACTTAGTAAGAAAAGTCTTAAGGCTGATAAGGCACCTCTATTCTCTACACTTTGCTAAAATTAGCATCCACTCAGACATGCCCCGAAAGCTACTGTCCCTGCTGATTCCCATGTACACTACCCCGTATCTGGGTACAATCTCTGGAGAAATGCCCTTCCTGGCCACATGTGTAGCATGCCAAATTCCTCGGCTTCCTGCAAAATCTAATAGCACGGTCTGTCTCATTGAAATTGCAACACCTCAGGGATGTCACCTGCCCAATAGGTGCAACCCTAACAGGTGCATCTGCTACCCAAGCTGGTGCTTGCTGGTGAGTCTCCTGTCTCACACCCAGAGGTTGGATACACATTCTGGCAAAGTGTCCATCTTGCCCACACTAAAGCATTTCCTGTACTTCGGCTTCACACACTTGCTAGCCAAATGACCCATCATTACAATTAAAACATTTCATGTGCGCTACCTGCCCAACAGGTGCCTTCCAAATAGGTTCAGTGGATACACCAACAAGAACCTGCTGACAAGTCTTCTGTCTTTTCCAGGACCCACTCTGAGTACCTGGCGCACTACTGCATTCCGTAACTACCTTTCCTTTTCCTCGGGAATCTCCCATAGCTGTCATCTCCCTTCGAGAAGCCTAGAGTTCCCGCTCGATTGCCATAGCCCTATCCAATATTAGTGCCATAGTAGGCAGCTGAATGATAGTCACCATTTCCCTAATCTCATAGTTCAGTCCCTACTCGAACCTGCGAACCAACTTTTCTGCATCCATCGGCCAGACAAACCAATACAGTTGTGAAAATGAAGCCTCATAGTCTCCGACACTCATAGTTCCTTGAACTAACGAGATAAAGTCGATCCCCAACTGCTCCCTAGCAGAAGCCAAAAAATACTTATCTTGAAAGAGTCCCACAAAGCATCTCCAGGGCAAGGTGGCCACATCCCTTGTCCTCAACACAAAATTCCACCACTGTCCTGCCTCTTCCTGAAGAAGAAACGTAGCTATTATCCTCTTCTCAATGTCGGTACAGATGATCATCTTAAAGTAGGTCTCCTTGTTCTCAATCCAACATTCGGCTAACATGTAATATGTACCACCATGAAATGCGACTGCCCCCAGTCTAGTAACTTCCATAGTCAGCCAAAATAGGCGAGTAGCATCGAATGCTTCAACAACAGGCTGAACAGGATGCACCACAAGCGGTCCTTCCACCACATCTTCTCGATAGAGCTCCTCCTGAGGGGGAAACTTGCCTCCACCCATAGCTCTGTATCTTTGATAGTCCATCAGCTAGTGAATATAAAGTCATCACAAGGTATTCTCAGTATCACACTAAGAACATAAACCGTACTCAAAGATCTGCTTAGATACATCAGAGTCACTCTAAACACATAACAATATGCCGAATAAAATGCCCTACTAAGACGCCACTTTATAACACCAAGTAACCATCCATTGGCGGGTACCTTCCAATCCAGAATATGCAACGATCCAACTTAGGAAGGCACAACTACTATTTGGTTAAATACTTGTACCAACGCTAGATACAAGCATAGGTCAAACACCGTGACCCAATAACAATTCAACTACAACCGTACAAAGGATATCATTTCCGTGAAATCAATCCTCAATAACTAAACCAGAGTTCAATCCAGAGGTTCCCATTCCTCAAAAGACTGCAACTCAAAGAAGCTATATAAGTTCCACTACGAACCTACAGAGCAACCATATAGTTCTATGGACTTACGCCCTAATCAACACCACACTACGACATACCCAATGATTATACCAGTACCTAAGAGTATCACATGGGGAACCGCTGTAGACGGGTCATCACTCGAGTAGTACTGATTATCAAAAAATATGTCACCTTACGCTCTGATACCCAACTGCCACGCCCCGAATTTCAAACACAAAAAGTAATACAAATAAATCAATACCAAGCACCAGGCGAGATGGTTCAGACACCAATACTAAATAGCTGTGAAAATTTTTCCTTTAAACAAGGCAACCAAGCGATGTCCCAAACCCACAATGTAAATACAGACTTGTTCTTTAGAGTCACATATTACATTAAGCAAAGTTTACAAATTAAACTGAAACATAATTTCAATAAGTAACTGCACACACTACTCTCATTACACAGTGAAAGACTAACAAGTGTGTACTAAAATTAGGTAGTAAACCTACTACTGCAACAGCAAGGAAATTCTACGGCTTCAACCACGCTCACCCTAACCTATAGAATAAACCCCTGCATCATGGAATAGTGCACCGGGTTGCAAACACAAACCCAGTAAGCTTTTGCAAGCTTGTATGAGTAAACTCAAAAAGGGGAACATAACACATGCTCAAGTCCTCTCAACCTAACAGTCAATAAGCATATATCACAACATCAACTATATATTAATTTCTCACCATTCAATAACATACATTAGTAAGTCCATTCGTGACAAAATCTATATGCTCAAACGAATCAGCATTCAACTTCATGATCTTAGTTCAAAACAAAATCACATCAAGTAATGTCTAAAATCATTTTCACGCTCGAAAGTGAATTACAAAATCACACAATCCTCGATAAATCCACTCAAATCAACTTGAGGAAACAACTCACACAAATCGCGATAAATCCATTCAAATTTACTTGAGGAAACAACGCACACAAATCGCGATAAATCCACTCAAATCTACTTGAGGAAACCACAAATGCAAGCAACTCACGCATTGTTTTCTTTTTCAAAACTCAACAACTTTTTCTCCAAAGAAAACACGTGCCACTCCTTGACAAATCATATTTACTAAAATCTCAACAATTCAAATATGAAAGTCAAAGTCCCTCATGCACAATAAAAGAAAGACTATTCTCAAGAGTCTCTTTTAAAACAAGTACTCATGAGTCTTCGGTAACCCGCAGTTACCCCCATGAAGTACCTCTGGCAGACAGACTAGAGCTCTAACTGATCGTAACCAATCACCCGGCCAAGGCTTGGTTCCCAATAACATACCTTTGTCACCATCTGTGACATCTGATTTTCAGACCCATCTGGTCTTCAGAGCTCGATCTCCACCGATCAAAACATTTTAAAGAAGTCGCGTTGGACTTAAAAATGTTACTCCGATTATGATCATAATCTGTGACCTAATCCCAGTCACCATCTATGACTCAATCTCGATCACCACCATCTGTGACAAAGATCAAAACATTAAGCGAGTCGCACTGGACCCAAAATGTTACACCAATCTCAATACTTTTCAAAACAATAGAAATCATCATTTCCAAAATATTGTTTCGCGAAAAGTCGCATTCAAATAATAATATGAACACAATCATATATATATATATATATATATATATATATATATATATATATACAGCGCTTCTCCGGTGCGGACGTCCGCACTTTTTGCTTAGGTGTGGATTTTCGGTTTTGACCCACTTTCCGATCACATTTTCACATCTTAGCCGTTCAGTTTTTAGGTCATAATGTATAGATCATCTCTGCAAAATTTCAGCCAAATTGATGACCGTTAAGGCATTCAAAACTGCAATTTACAACAATTAACACGAACGGTTCCGGTTCGACAGATTCGGTTCGTTCGTGTAAATTGCAATTTTAGATGCCTTAACGATCATCAAATTGGCTGAAATTTAGCAGAGATGATCTATACATTAGGATCTAAAAACTGAACGGCTAAGATGTAAAAATATGATCGGAAAGTGGGTCAAAACTGGAAATCCGCACCTTTTTCTTTGGTGCGGATATCCGCACCTGAGCAAACTTATATATATATATACACACACACGTAATCATTCTCTCAGGAATGCTACTAATACCAACTATAGTTTCCAGTTAACTAAACAACTCTCAAAACAATAAAGGAAACTTCGTTCGTAAATGAACATTATGAGATTACTCACCTCTGAATCCCACTGCGTTTTCTATACAGAACATAGATAACACACCCACAAAATATCCGTCCAAGAATACATCGTGAAGTACCTAATCACATATGGTCACATCTCAGTACTCGAATCACAAAGTGATTAAAGTCCAAATCCCCCAATCGAACTACAACCCGAATTTCATCCGGGACCACCCAAAGTCTCCGGAATACTTCTACAATTGATATGATAAAACTACAAGTCGATCGAAAGGCTGGATCCTCACAGATCAAAAACTGAGATGATCGAAAACGGATAAAATCCTAACAATTTCATACGATCTCCAAAAATTATGTATTATATATCGAAATGCTCGTATCGACGAGTAAATCGTTTATAGAACCAAAAACTGTCCGTGACATGGCCGGAAACACCGCCAAGCGCAGCCACAAGAGGTGGCACACCGCCGCTGGCCAAACTCAAAGCCACAACAATCCAACCGTCCAAAATGGAGTTCATACATCAAGGATCAACTTTAATACCTGGGGTTTGAGCCAACTCGGCCTAGATCGTTGCCGATCAATCCCACAAGCTGAAAATCACTATTCACTTTGAGTTGACTATTTTCAGATGAAAATCGTCCATAACCACCACCATGGATCGAAAGAGGAAGCTCCCACGAGACGAACATGACTGGTTTGAAGCCATGCAGTCGCCGGGGGAGAGAGTTCTGATTGAGTCTGCCTTCGCCGCCGCGATTCGCCTTCGTGGGGGAGAATCCATGCAAGCCACCACTGAGGGGAGGACCGGAAGGAGGAGGTGAGCAGGTCTGTGCCGGTTTCATGGCATGGGGTCGCTGGAGGTCACCGGAAAAGCTGGGTTGGATCGGCCGGGTACGGGTCGGGTCTGTCGAAAAACTCTGATAGTGAGGGTTTCAGCCGAGAGAGAAGAGAGAGAAAGAGATTTCCAAAAAAGGAAAATTGGAACTTATGAAATATTTTCTGGAAAAATCCAATTTATACTAAAATTGAAACTTTTTCCCACAACCATAACTTCTTCATACGAACTCCGATTACCACATTCCACATATCCACGAACTCGTATCGACGCGCTCTATGACTTTCCTGAAGAAAGTTTTTAAGAAATCCAATGTATAAAAAGTCAAACTTCGTGACCCTCCTAAAACTTTGTGCTTCGAATAAAAATTCGTCTGACAATAATTCCACTCCATTTCCAAACCATGAAGTCGTCCTAACAATCATTGAATAAATTTCTGGAAAATCTTCAGAAAATAATAACAAATTTCTGGGATATTACAGCCGGAGACCGGACGCGGCTGGTGACCGGAGTCCGCGCGACCAGTGACCGGAGTCCGGCGAGGTCTCCAATGACTTTTTAATTATTTAAAGGGCAAACTTGTCTGTTTACATTTAAATTGGGTAAGTGGGCACACAAATCTTTTAATGTAGTAAGTGGGCATTTATTGGGCCCAAATTGGGTAAATGGTCAAGAGCCCTTTAGTTTTCAGGTCTTGGAGCACAATGTGGATTTAAGCCCATATTCCAGTAATTTCGCGCCTCACCCTCTCAGACTCTCACTCACTCTCAGCTCCTCCTCCGATGGCGTTTTCACTAGTAAAATCACACAGTCGAGTCCTCTTCTCTGGCGACCACACATCCTCTAGGTGATTCTTCAGGAGCTGTGCAAGAGACTGTCTTCGTCATTCAATAACTGAGAGACTGTCCATAAGCTTGAAAACCACATTGGTGATGAAATCACAGTAATTATGCCAAGAGGTGGTTCAGTTGCATAAAGAGTTAGATCCACCATCTGAACTCTGCACATCTTCACTGAAGAACAATGATTACCAAAGTACGTGGTAAGCCAAATAAGGATTCATCAAAACTGATATAAACTTCTTCATTTGCATTGTGTTCTTGTTGGGAAAGGTTAGTTCTCCCTAGTCCCTACCAGTATGTTTCTCATTGAAAATACCATAGACTACGTTTCATTGAAGTACATATTTAGTTTTAGAGAGCAAAAGAAAGAAAGAAAGAAAAGGATCCCAAAAAGCTTTAGTCAATCAGTTCATCTTTCCTTGTCGATATATCTGCTAATGCAACTTTGCCCTCATTGTTTCAATGATTTGGAAACTACTGTTCATCGAACTTTTTCGTGGGTGGAATTCCTCTATCAAAATATACTTTCATGTTTATTGTCAGAGAGTTTTTAATCTTTAGCTCTCAGTTATGGTGAATGGCTATATATAATCTGAATTTGAGTTAGTACTGTGACTACTGTCACTTGCTCCTTTCGCAGTTTTTCTATTAACTTTGCACTGGTTTTTTGAATCTGTGTCCTAGAAATTGAACTACAACTTGCTCGATGAAGTTCTTTTAGCTTGGACCCCTCTTCTTAGAGGAAGAGAAAAGCACACAAGAAAGCTCCTTGGTTTTCATCGCTTGAAATTTTCTGGTGTCAACAACTCAACATCTGAACATTTTGGCACAGGGTAGTTTTTACTTCTTAGGGAGAGGATCATCTCCTGAGCCAAGTTCTCTCCTAACCTACCTAAGCTTAGAAGGAGATGGCGACACGTGGATATTATTACATCTAATGGTCTACAACAAGCTTAGCTTTTCTCTTTCTATTTTTTTTCTCTCTCTACCGTTATCTGCAGCTTTATGGAGGTTAACTGACTCTGCTTTTATAATTAATCCATTGTTGTATTTAAGATTCAGTTAGGGCACTTTTTTGGCAGCTCCATATATTATCTGAGGAGAAAAGGGTATGCCATTGACTAGTGGAGAAGAATTTAGTGCTGCTATTTGTGCCAGTTTCATTTTCATAGTGCAGGGACAATTGGCAAGTTTATTGTTCAACTCGACTTGATAAGAAGGAAAATGAGCATAGGAACTGAGAGACATATTTAGCCATCAATTAAGCAAAAGCTTATGTACAACTTTGTTTTGACTCTTACAAAACATCATCCATCAAGAATTACAAATGACAGAATCAAAAATTGCACAAACTATAGACTGATCAGTAACTAACACCATCTGCTACAAAGGGATGAGACAGAATCTCTTCGGCAGTGGACCCTTCCTCAGCTAGGCAACAACCTAGGAAATCCCTTGCAAGACTTGAGATTGTATCCGGGATTTTAGGCACCATTCCATCAACAACATAGAGGGTGTTACTCTTATGATAGTAAAAATGGTTTCGAGGGCACTCTCCGGTGAGCATCTCAAGAATAATGCACCCCAAGGCCCAAATATCACTTGGCTCCTCTTGTTCATTATAGAGTATAGTCTCCGGAGACAAGTACATAGGTGTGCCTCTCCACCTTTCTTGAACCTCATCCTTCTTCTTAGCCAACCCCAAATCAGCCACTTTGGCCACCAACCTATAGACATTATCATCTTCATTTTCCACAACAAGAATATTCTGTGGCTTCAAGTCACAGTGGACATAACCACACTTGTGGATGTGTCTAATCCCTTCAAGAAGGTCACATGTAATCAGGTATACCACCGCACATCGGATTCCGGCAACCACGACCGAAAACCTTTATCAGCCTTGCAAGACTTCCCCATGCAACTTCCAACGCCAAGTTGTAAACCTCTTCACCCTCATCACTCCATGTTACCTCTTCGCCATAATGCTCAATAATGAAGGGGCAACGACCACCATGATTGTTCAAGTCCCTATAAACCTGAAGCTCGTATTGAATAGACTCTGAGTCTCTCATCTTGGCCGATTTTACCGCCATGGCCTCAGGCATATGGTCGATATGGATGTAGGGTCTCTTGAAGCAACAAACACAGAGCCGAAGCCTCCTTTGCCGATCTTGTTTCCTCTGATCCACTTGTGCCCTGAACACAAGCTCTGTTCTGCCTTCCTCTTCAGCGCCCATCCTCTTTTTCTCTCTCTCTTCTTTATTTGAAACGAAGATTGATTTCTCCTCTTTTTTTCTTTGCTCTGTTTGTGAAGAGTGAATGGTTAAATTGTAGGTTTGATTATGCGAGAAATGAGTGTTATAAGAGAATAGGAAACTAGGAATCCATATCCCTATAGGAAACGGAGAAATGGGGAAACTTTGTAATCAAGTAAATTCTAGCTGGCTGTTACTGGACGCGCGTGGATGCCAAGCAATCAAAATCACCTATCAGAAGAGCAAGTTCACCCGTTGAAGTTGGCTAGTAAAGACTATTCACTGCTTTTTGCCTTTCATTTCCATCATTTTTCTTAACCAGTCAGATACTGTTACAAAAAGTCACCAAATGTCAGTTGGCAGGTCAAGAAATTGACCCAGAAAGTGACCCAAAGTGACTTTTTGTGAATAGTATCTGACTGGTCAAGAAAAAATGTGAAAATGAAAGGCAAAAGGCAGTGAATAGTCTTGACCAGCCAACCTCAACGGGTGGACTAGGAATAAAGAAATTGACAATTTTTTTTTTTTTTGAAATTAGAAACTGACAAACTTAAAACATTATTTCTTTTTTTTTTTTTAAAGATTTTCTCTTTTTTTTTTTTTTTTTTAAAGGGGTTTAGAACCCAGCCTAGTCAGCCCCACGCCCGGTTCCATTTATTATATTAAAAGTAGAATTTTGCAACCGGGGGGGGGGGGACATAAAACTTGAACCCCGTGCTACAGAGAAACAATGATAATAATAGAGAACATCCTGAATAATAACAGGAGTCTCCCCTTTTCAAAGTGAAGAAATGAAAACGTGCTTTACATTTAAAGTTTGAACGCATCGCAGCATAGTTTTTTTTTGATGACATCCCAGCATAGTCTAAGCCTATTTGTACAAATAGTTATTGGTTAATTATGACGTACTGATGACGGACCAAATTGAAATACAAAATTTCCACTTTTCTTTTAGGGAGTTTCTAAATGTACCCAGCAAATCAATTTTGCATGAAAATATATTTATATCCTCGTATGTAATGACAATAATAGTCATATAATTTTCACTTTTACCCCTATATTTGTACCCAACAATCTTCATCCCTTCCCCACAAATGCTTGAAGAAGAAAACCCGATTTGAATGAAAATGGTCATAAGGTGGAAGGAGAAGTGACTGTGATTGAAAAGCCGTTGATGAGGTACACCCAGTCGGCATTGAGGCCTAAGAGCCAAGTAGCTAAGTCTAAGTTGACAGACAAAATGAAGAATGGTGCAGTAATCCATATATGGCTATTGATAGCGAACCCAATGCGGGTGCTGATGGTGATTCCATGAATGAAGATGAGCTTAAGCAGGAGGAATTGAAGAAGAGTGGATCTGAACAGCCTTTGGTGAAACTAGAAATCTCAATTTGATTGAAAAGGGTGATAAGGTGGAATGTGAGGTAAGTGAAAAGCTGTACATGATTATTACTAATGTTGCTTTAACTTTATAATTTTATTGGTATTAAGGAAGAAAAACTACAGAGAAAGGGCTTATAGGAGTGACTACTTCTGTGAGCAATGCAATTGAAGTATGGAACTGCTGTGAGCATTTTGCTGGGTTTAATTAAGAAAATGGCATAATTGGAAAGCCTGCCGGGTGTAGATAGAAATTTTGTAATTTTACTGGGTGTAAAAATTTTGCTGGGTCTATTTACATATTTGTTGGGTACATTTTTTTGAGTAAAATGAGGTCAGCCCTTTATTGAAAATGAAATATTACAACGATACCAAGCCAATAGGCATAAAAAATAAACAATGCGGAAGGAAAAGATGCAAAAATTGCATCAGAAATACAAAGAAGTAAAAATGCAAGAGCAGCAGCGTCGAAACGCAGCGCTGATTTTACACTACGGATTGCAGCCGTGTAGTGATTTGAGTAGTCGGTGGTTTGACTACCCATCGAACTCCAACGCACAATTTGATAAAAAGCAACTTGGCCCCGGAATGAAGGCACTCTCCCACCTAAAGATCGAAGCCGGCCAAGGGTGTCAGAACATGGCCATGTTGGCAGACGATCTTTCACGAACAGATACCAAAGACTTGGGTCTCGAATCCAATACCAGTGACGCATCGGATCCTTAAACCATGGTAACCAATGAGCAACAGTCCAATAAAAATAAAAGGACGCAGCCCAAACCCAACTCCCTCTTGGATCCCAGATCCGGAACTCTTGGCAGATTCCCCCCGGATCCCAGATCCGGGTCCTTCTGACGTCGATAACAGACGAGATGGGATCAACGACCACAAACTCATGGGATTGGGCCACCAGGCCGGCAATTGTCCTCCCATTCCAACCCAAGCCCAAATCCTTAACTTTAGTCCAAGGCCCACTGGGACGTCTGCACTCACCCAACGCATCTTGACCATCGGCCCGGCCGCCGGTGACGCACCGAATTTCCACCATGCCTCCACACGAGTGGGAGACGACCGGCCAGAAGAGGTCGCCTGCACCACCATTCGCCGACCCATAGATCGAATACGCCCGTTTCATACACCGACGGTCCGGCCAGAGACGATCCACCATACGCAACCACATATCGATCCCCGCATCAACATCGTGGCAACAACCCGGATCCCACACCTCCTCGCAATCGCCGCCAGCCTCCCATGGCATCTCAGCCATTTGTTGGCTCACTGACGCAGCCCCAGCAACGTCCATGCTTCCCGTAAAATACAACCCGCCTCCGAATCCAACGAAAACGAGCATGAAGAGGCCGAAGCCTAAAGTTTTCTCCATGAAAGAAGTAGGTATAGGACGCGACGGAGCAGGAAGACTCGCCGCTCCACAAACCCTAGCAGAGCGCTAGGTCGAGGTGTTTCTCTATTCGACACAAAGATGTCTTGAGTTAAGCCTATCTTGTTGGGTACATTTAGAAAGACCCTTCTTTTATCTCATACAAAATTTCCATTTGGATAAAAATTGTGAAACTGCTCCTAATAGGATAAATAATAAAAAAAAACAAACTCATCTTAGAACTCCTAATGTTAAATTAATCACCCAAATTTCTCCATATTAAAATAATCCACAACATTTTAAAAATAATGTTGAATCAAGTCATTTTAATATATTTGTCAAAATTTTCATTCCAATTTTATCATTTTTCATATCAATCCCTCCATTCTTCTCCCACAACCAAAACAACTTCTACTCTCCTTCACCTCTGCCACAGCCCAACCATATCCACCATCAATGAGGTGAAGAAGATGTTGTGGTTAGGCAATTGTATGTGGCAGAGGAAATTTTGACAAACTCCACAACATCTTATTAGCCCAACCATAGCCACCGTCAATAAGGAAAAAGTGTCATCACAAGATGTTGTGGTTAGCCAACCGTATGTGGTTAGCAACTTGGCCCCGGAATGAAGGCACTCTCCCACCTAAAGATCGAAGCCGGCCAAGGGTGTCAGAACATGGCCATGTTGGCAGACGATCTTTCACGAACAGATACCAAAGACTTGGGTCTCGAATCCAATACCAGTGACGCATCGGATCCTTAAACCATGGTAACCAATGAGCAACAGTCCAATAAAAATAAAAGGACGCAGCCCAAACCCAACTCCCTCTTGGATCCCAGATCCGGAACTCTTGGCAGATTCCCCCCGGATCCCAGATCCGGGTCCTTCTGACGTCGATAACAGACGAGATGGGATCAACGACCACAAACTCATGGGATTGGGCCACCAGGCCGGCAATTGTCCTCCCATTCCAACCCAAGCCCAAATCCTTAACTTTAGTCCAAGGCCCACTGGGACGTCTGCACTCACCCAACGCATCTTGACCATCGGCCCGGCCGCCGGTGACGCACCGAATTTCCACCATGCCTCCACACGAGTGGGAGACGACCGGCCAGAAGAGGTCGCCTGCACCACCATTCGCCGACCCATAGATCGAATACGCCCGTTTCATACACCGACGGTCCGGCCAGAGACGATCCACCATACGCAACCACATATCGATCCCCGCATCAACATCGTGGCAACAACCCGGATCCCACACCTCCTCGCAATCGCCGCCAGCCTCCCATGGCATCTCAGCCATTTGTTGGCTCACTGACGCAGCCCCAGCAACGTCCATGCTTCCCGTAAAATACAACCCGCCTCCGAATCCAACGAAAACGAGCATGAAGAGGCCGAAGCCTAAAGTTTTCTCCATGAAAGAAGTAGGTATAGGACGCGACGGAGCAGGAAGACTCGCCGCTCCACAAACCCTAGCAGAGCGCTAGGTCGAGGTGTTTCTCTATTCGACACAAAGATGTCTTGAGTTAAGCCTATCTTGTTGGGTACATTTAGAAAGACCCTTCTTTTATCTCATACAAAATTTCCATTTGGATAAAAATTGTGAAACTGCTCCTAATAGGATAAATAATAAAAAAAAACAAACTCATCTTAGAACTCCTAATGTTAAATTAATCACCCAAATTTCTCCATATTAAAATAATCCACAACATTTTAAAAATAATGTTGAATCAAGTCATTTTAATATATTTGTCAAAATTTTCATTCCAATTTTATCATTTTTCATATCAATCCCTCCATTCTTCTCCCACAACCAAAACAACTTCTACTCTCCTTCACCTCTGCCACAGCCCAACCATATCCACCATCAATGAGGTGAAGAAGATGTTGTGGTTAGGCAATTGTATGTGGCAGAGGAAATTTTGACAAACTCCACAACATCTTATTAGCCCAACCATAGCCACCGTCAATAAGGAAAAAGTGTCATCACAAGATGTTGTGGTTAGCCAACCGTATGTGTTTCTTCCGTTGGTAAAGAGCTCCCCCCCCCCCCCAACCACACTCTCCTCCCCTCAAGCTTGATAACCGCACCTTCCCTTTCATCCTTCAGTTCTTCAAATCCAATCCTTACCTCCAATCAGGAAAACAAATCCATGTCCAAGTCTTTCTCTTCGATTTTGATCATAGAATCCATGTCCAAGCACTTGCCGTGTTTCAATCGATCATAGAATGAAAGCTTTGCTTTCTTTAATATATGAAGCTGACACATTGGGGTTTGAAAAGTCACATGGTCAGCGACGTACTATGACATGACATGAATTGTGACATGTACTATACATGAACTGTGACATGAACAATGAATTCATATTGTGTAATTTGAAGTGACAATTCATGTCACAATACACGTCACAGTTAAAGTCACTAACTTAGAAAACTAGGGGAAGACAAACTCAGTTCGGAAGAAGAGAGAAAAGGAGATTATATCACTGAACTAAAGAGAAAGGAGGAAGCCCTTAGAGAATTAAGAGAAGATAAAATGAATTTAGAAGAAGAGAGAGATGTGCTAGTAGCAGAGAAAGAATCTCGGTTTGCAAGAGTTAGCACACTAGAGAACACCCACAAGGTCAGGGGCAACAAGACCAGGTCGAACACCCACATCTCTAACGCGCTCGCTAATACGATGTTGTCAAGAGGAAATTGAGAAACTAAAGCATTTACAAAATGGTTTTGAAACATTAATCTTCTACTTTGATTAGAAATCATTGTTAGGTTAGGAGACTTGCATAGATGGTGAGCTATTGGAAGTAGAAGAGGATCGATCGAGTTGCCAAACTTTAAGTACTTTTCCTTATCAAATTAAATGAAAAGGAGTTTAAGTTAGGAAACAATATCATTTAACAAGATGTGAGCCTACAAATTACTAATTTGGAGACTTGGAGTACTAGCTAGCCATTACCATGATAAGGTATTTGATCAACCTGCCTAATCTACATGCACCAGTGTTGTTTTATTTCTCGTTGTTTCTTTTGTCTTGTCTTGGTCCATCTGCTTTATCTTCTCCATGACAGCCAACCTCCCTCTGTTGCTTAATTTTCATCATTATCCACCCTTCCTCCACTCTTCCACTCTCATATATTCTCTCTCTTCTTCTCCATCTTCTGAACCTTTTATCTCTATCTTTGATCCGCAATCCATGTCTGTACATGGTTTTAAGTACCACCGATTCCACGGACATATATACATTCCTCTTCAATCACTATCACTACTTCACCGATTCCACCCTGTACCTTTGGATGGATTGACCAATTTGATCTGCTACCTGTTTGGGCGGTGTTGTGGTCCTCTTGTGTCGATGGCGACCGACATGGAGGCTTCTGGTCATAATGTTGTTCCTGGAGTTGGCCGTTTTTTTTTCTTGTCCATATTGTCTGTGTTGTGTGTTGTACTGTAATCTATTCTTGGGCTTTAGTTGTACTGTTCTTATTATTTTTATCTTAATGAAGTGTTGCTTCATTTGTTGGGGAAAAAAAAAAAAAATTCGTTGTGTTGGTTTTTTGGGGCAGAAAATGATACATCAAATTATCGATCATTGTCCATCTTGTAAAAGTGCATATATAGTTATCCAAGAAGCACATGATTTCTGATTTCAGATTTCATGAGTTCATCAAACTATTACAATAACTTTATCCTCTTAATATAATCATATAATACAAGTCTAGTTTGATGAACTCATGGAAGCATGAAACGATATTTTTGTTGGGCTTGTAGGATCTTACTTCAATTACATGGAGAAGAATTTCCAAGTCAAATTTAATAAATTCAAGAAATATATATTAAGAATTTAAAATCTGAACTAATAAAATAAATCATCAGCAAAAACTCATGAAAATTTAAAGGACTCCATTTTTCATTGCTATTGTTTCTTGTGCAAGGTAAATTCATCTTAAGTTAGTTTGTTCGGCCTATTCTTCTCAAGAAAGCATATGAACTCGTTTTCAAGTCGATTGTTCCTATTTCTATCTCCAAACATGCCCTTCATTTCCTTGACTCTCCTCCTTAGCAACTCGCCCGAGTCATCCACCATTGCCAACCTCACAAACTCGGCCACCGAGTCACGCGTATATGACCCGTCTAGCTCGTTCCGAGGTATCTCCACCCCGAGTCCCTTACCGTTCACCAACCTAGCATTTAGCCCTTGATCATTTAACATGGGAAATAGTATCAAAACCCGCCCGAACCCTAGCCCTTCGATCATCGAGTTCCAACCACAATGTGTCAAGAACCCTCCCACCGAGTCATGGTTCAGTATCCCAACTTGAGGTGCCCAACCAAAATGCACCATCCCACGGTCCTTGACTCGCTCCACAAACCCATTAGGTAACATCTCCGACACGGACTGAGTCGACTCGGGCGAGTCTCTCAACACCCAAAAGAAGGGTAACCCGGACAGCTCCAACCCTAGAGCCAACTCGGTGAGTTCTTCTTGACTCAGAGTCGCCTCGGTCCCGAGTGCCACGTAAACCACTGAGTTGACTCGCTGCTTGTCCAACCAGTCTTTGACACGTGTAGGTTTCTCTTCTACCAATGGCGGCAAAAACCCAACCGGAAGAACCGGTTTGCTCCTCCCGTAGAGCTCTCTGAGCAACTCAAACCACTCGGGCTCGAACTCATCAGAGCTTCTCATCAAAACGACGTCGCTGCCCCTTATCGCAATCCCGAAACGCACCGTATCGGGCGTACCGGACTCGTTCGCATGCACGTACTTGGCAACCTCGTGGTACCGGAACGACATGTCGGATTTAAACGGAATCCAAGGTGGGACCACCGTGAAATCCTCGGCCTTGGTCCTCGAATCCTGACCGTCGATCAACAAAGACGGCGGACCGACGAAAGCCATACACGCGGCGTTGAAGCAGCAGAAGAAGGCGCGTGGGACGCCGAGCTTGGCCGCGAGTGGGGGAAGCCAGTGAGAGGCGTAGTCGTAGACGACCCAATCGGGAGCCGAAGACTCGAGAAAATTCGCCAGCGGTAATTCCAACAAGTCGTAGGCCTTTTTTAGTAATTGCTGCTTGTTGTACGGCACGTCGGCGGAGGACTCGGCGTCGTCCGGGAGGTTTTCAACGTGGGGCAAAGGAAGAGGTACGAGAGTTATGAGAGGAGAGAGAGGTGAGTGTGAGGGTATTTTGGGAAGTCTGAGTAGGTTTCTCGGGGTGGAGATGAAAGAGACTCTGTGACCATTTTGAGCTATGAGCTTGGAGAGGTGGAAGAAGGGGATGAGATGGCCCATGGCCAGCCATGGGAACACCACGAAGTGTAAAAAGACAGTTTTATCCTTCTGTTTCTCCTCCTCCATAGATAAAGCTTTAGTGAGCCATGGACGTTTTGTTTTTTTTTTATGTCGTGGGTGCTGGTTTTATTGGAGGGAAGCTTGCATGCCGGTCCAAATATGCAGAATTGTTTTATTCGCAGTTGCAGTCGAAAAGTTAGAGACGGCAAGTTTGAATAATGAAAGGTGGCTACCGGGTAGAGACCGATGAAAGTTAAGGAGCTAATTGAATAAGGTTAAAGAGCAAATTAAATAAGCTGATACCGCTACTTGTTACTCCACATTATATATATTACGTAGTGGATGACGAAATTCCAAAAGAATCCCCTAGCAATAAAATGCATCACTTAATCCATGGTCCAATCGAATCTGTACTCTTGCTGAGAGAGAATTTATACACCACTGACCAGCTAGATAGGTTGATTACTTGATTATGAAGTTTTTCAAGTTCGCAATGATGCACTTAATTTACACTTAATAACTTGGCCAAGGGCACATTCATACACTGCCACGCTTCATTGTTTCCAGTAACTAGACTATTGAATAGAACACGCAGCACGTACTGAAACAAATAATTAAGTGAAATCCGAGCAACGCGACAGCAAGGCTAATCTCACCGTACTTGTTGACCGTAGCAACATCAGTGCTGAGATGACGAACAAGCAGACGACTTAGTATCCGAATCGGGAGTTTCGAGAATGACGGTCGGATGGTCGACGATGGACTGATGGACTGATGGACTGATGAGAACAACCATCCCAACCCAAATTTCATCGGCTTAATTGCAAATTTGAAATTTTCAGGCAGTTGGACTTGGACAGAGGCGCCTCTCTCCAATTGCTTCAGCCACTCGGCAATTTCATTTCCATGAAAGATATGTATGTATTCTTCCACAGACCAATCCTATATAGAAAAATTCCAATATCAGATAGAGCGCAGTGCCAGTATTTAACTAAAAAATATTAGATATATACTTTATTGAGATGTAAAAAATAAAAACTCATCCAAAACTACAATTTAATCGATTACTGAAAAGAAAATTTTTTGGAATCATTTTTTATTAAATAGAATAACCGAGAGATTGAGAAAAGAACTTAATCAAAACTAATGCCAAAATAGAAATAATTGTATTGACTAAAAAGATAAAAGAGGTTCAAAATATTATGAAAATACAATGACAGAATATGTTTTCTGGAAAATGGGGATTGCAAGGCACGTATCAATACTTACTGGGCAGAAATCAAAAATATCAAACAGAACACTAGATTTTTGGTTACGCAGTGAAAACCTCAATTTTAAAAACACTGCGGGGCTCTTACTCTTGAGAACCCAAATAAAATCAATCAACTTATTGATGAAGGATAACCCTAATTGAGACTTAACCCTAATTGGACTCCTACTAGAAAAGATCTTTTTTTTTTTTGAAGTAAAGATGAAATTGTATTAATGATTCATACGATTGCAATCGTACTGTAGGGCATCCAGAACAGACTCTGGAGCTTGAAAGAACCATTCCATATGAATGTCAGAATCAAAACCAAGACATGCTAATCTATGAGCAACATGGTTAATTAGCAGTTCTATAAGTATGATGAACACCTATAGACTGCAATTCAGCTAGCAAACCTTTAATTTCTTCGACAATAGTTTCCAAAGGAGATAAATCTTGGTCCTCTTCTGTCACAGCCTTGACAGCCTCTAAACAATCACTCATTAAAGCAATATTGGACATGCCAAGTGCCTAAATGATCTCCAACCTAGATTTAATAGCAAGCAGCTCAGTATGATAAGCAGAAGACACATTAGGCACCCTATAAGCAAAGCCAGCGACAAACTCGCCCTTCTCATTACGCAGAACACCTCCTGTGCCTCCATGTTGTAGTGAAGGAACATAAGCACCATCAACGTTCAGACACAACATACCAACCATGGGGGACCAGAATGCTGCAGCTTTTGTCCTCCTGTGGGTTACCGGTGTCATGCTTCTATTAGCTGCTAAAAGTAGGCTGTAAATGCCGGAGCCGTAAAAGACATTCCTCTTTAATGGCGTTCATAAGCAGGCCGTAATTGTGCATCCAAGCAGGCCGTAAAAGACATTCCTCTATAATCCAATTTGATTTATGGGATGTTTGCATGCCGTGAATGTCAAGAAAGCACGCCGTGAATGACCTTTATGACCACGTATTTACGGCGCACTGGGCATGCCGTAAAAGACTCTATTAACGGCCTACAACGAACGCCGTAAAAGACCTTTTTTATGGCACACTTTTGCATGCCGTAAAAGAAGTAGTTGCCCAATTTTTTAAGGCCCAATTTGCACACTGTAAAAAGCTTTTCTGTCAATTTTGATATGTCATTCACAACGCACATAACCTGCCATAAAAGTCTTTGTGGCAAAGAAGTTTCCTGGCTGCTCATAATCCAAAAATGATCAACTAACAAAATGACTTGAGCAAAAATAATATTAACCTCAAAGTACAGGTGAATCAGCATATATATCATAGATAATAGAAAGGGTTTTAACAAAAATTTTATATCCAATCTGCTAGAAACCAAGTACAATTTCTAGCAAACTTGAGTTTAAACTTATGTTAAGAATATAGCATATTACAAAATATACTACATCATCTTTTGAACATTTAACCATCCAAATGCAGATTCTCTCAATTGACCACCACTTTGAGCACTTTATCATCAGTAGGGCATGTTAACAGAAACCTCAAAAAGTGGAAGTCCCTGTTATGAATGTAAAACACAGTTAATAATAAATGAAATCAAGTACTCAGCAAACTATCTAATAGCAGATGACCATCTGAGTTAAACATACATATGAAGATGTCAATTTTTCTGTAACAGTAACAAGTTCAATTATCTAATACTTCACAACAACTTTTTTGAAAACAATCAATGACATAATTAAAAACACAAAATAAACAACAAACACTAAAAGAGAGAGTATCCATAGTGCTTTTCCATTCCTCCAATCACACCAAAAGTAAAACCCCAGCTCTCAACTCAGGCAAGGATATATAATACATTAGTATTAGGCAGATCTCAAAAAGTTTCAGGGAATAAGAAAGAATAAAATTGGTCGAGAATTCATACCAAGTGCGAGAAGCAGGGCCGTAAGACATGGGACGCAAGTTCAGGTAATAAACCAACTAGTCTCAACTATGAACAACTGGTTTCAGCATCCAATTTATCTACTCTGATCAAAAGCAATGATCACCAAACTAGTTAAATAAAACCAAGTTCCGAAATAGATTGAAAGAGTCATAGGTAGCCATTTCATCAATTAACAGAACAAAGATAGAGAACAAAGAGAACAAAACGACAAAAAACCAAAGGTAAAATATATATATATATATATATATATAGATCCTATCTAGAGATCCTATCTAGAGCGATGCCTCGAAAAGTGACCCTAAACTCCAACCTCGCTCTGAAATTTCAGAGCGAGGTTGGAGTTTAGGGTCACTTTTCGGTCTCATATCCACATCTCGACCGTTCAGTTTTTAGGTACTGATGTATAGATCATCTCTGCAAAATTTCAGCCAAATTGATGATCTTTAAGGTATCTAACTCGCTTAAAACAGTGGACGAACTGAATCTGTCAAACCTGAACCGTACTAGCTTTAAGGCAGTTATCAATGCCTTAACGACTATCAATTTAGCTGAAATTTGCAGAGATGATCTATACATCAGTACCTAAAAACTGAACGGTCGAGATGTGGATATGAGACCGAAAAGTGACCCTAAACTCCAACCTCGCTCTGAAATTTCAGAGCGAGGCATCGCTCTGGATAAGATCTGATATATAGATATATATATAATAGACACACACACACACATGATTATACCTAGGTGGGAAGTAGGTAATTATGAATCTAGTGCTGTGCATATATGCCAAAGAACAGAAAAAACTTTTATGCCATGCATCACCATCAGAAGGATGGTAGTCTAAAAACCCAACAACGAATTCAACCCCTTCAAACTTTGCACCAGAAAAAGAAACGGCATGGTTGATCTCTGTTAAGCTTTCCAACAAAGTTTCAAGTATCCAATACTTCCAGTAATCAACTATTTACTTGAATCAAACCTCTCACCACGAGGCCAAATCATTGATGTGCATTTGTTCATATATAAACAGGTATATACAATTATATATATGTACGCTTAATTATAAATATAGAAATACATGGAGCTATTTAGTAAACCAAGATCAGTAATTGAAAAGCAAACACCAGCTAAGATGAAGATCACTTACAGGTAACGTAGACTAAGTAAACTCTACCCAAATCCCCACCAATCTTTTAGCCTAAGACAAATATATGAATTCCATTAGTACTTAGTGTTAACTCCCAGATTTCATTACCAATTAAACTGCCCAAAATGGGATTCATTTGAAACCCTTAAAATGATAGGAATCCCATAAACCCAAAACTTGAATTAATCAATCGTGTCTGAAGCAAAACATATTGACATGCAGCTAGCAACAATAAAACGAGAAAGAAAGAAACCCACCTGAAAGTTGAAAAGTTTTTTTTTTTTTCTTGTTACGAGAAAGTTGAAAAGGGTATGGGAGTTCCTCTGGTGACTGCGAAGCCCCGCTGAGGCAGCTCAAACCATCGAGCAAGTGATCTTGAGCCAAATCGCAAAAAGATAGAAGAAATCAAAATCCCATTTGATGAGAAAAGATAAACAAAATAGAAAAGATAGAAATCTTACCACTGGCCAAATATAAATTTCATCATTCAATTCATAATCCAAAATCCAATCTAATCATCTATTTGCAAAATTCAATTGAATGAAGAGAACCAAAACTATAAGTAATGTATGAATGAAGTAGATGTGTGTATGGGTGCATATATACATATTCATACATATTTATAAATAAATAAATATATATATATATAGTGCAGCGTACAAAATTGAAAGCTACAGAAATCTTTTCATATCATTATATATATATATATATATATATATGGAGCTATTCAATAAACCAAGATCAGTAATTGAAAAGCAAACACCAGCTAAGATTAAGATCACTTACAGGTATGTAGACTAAGCAAACTCCACCCAAATCCCAACCAACCTTTCAGCCTAAGACAAATATATGAATTCCATTAGTACTCAGCGTTAACTCCCAAATACATGAGAGAATCAAGGTATATAACAGTATCAATAAACATGAGACTCGTCTAAAGCTCATTCACGACCTTTCCCATTACATATAGAAGACACACAATACGATGTCAAGTATAACCATGGGAAAATATAGACCATGCTGGACCCAACATGGGAACATATAATGCCACAATAGTACTACCTTGTTAAATAATGACGACCAGTATACAACCATGGAAGTAATTGCTATCTTTCATAACCAAAAGACAACTGAATACTCATGTCTCAAAACTGAAAATGCTAAAAACAACTGATGGATAACTTCTGACTCAGTGACTTTATTAAATACATTTCTTTTTTTTTTCTCAAAGTATGCTTGAAGAGGAATCGTATATATCATGAAACAGCAGCCCACCATCATTCACATGCATAAAGCAATATAATTTCAAAAGATCAGAAGGTGGCAATATCAAGAAAAAGATAACTATTACTGCAAACATTGACAAAATTATTGCCAATGGTGTGGTTACGAGAAATTGAACACAGGATGCATCACCATCATAAAGATGGTTTTCCAGAATTTGCCTGTGATTACAACCTTACCTTAATGAGGACATTAAATGTACATAAAAATTGAGAAAGGGAATTAGTGTCACTAAGCCGAGAAGACTACTCGATAGAAGAAAAGGTCTCTTTGTTTCCAGTCACCATAGCAATCCACTCCGGTCAGCTATCAACTTTACTGTAATTATTTTCATCTGTTCTTGTTTTTACCTGTTCTTTTTCACTCTCAACTTCAGTTTCTTGCTTTTGATTCCTTTAGGAATAAATAACTTGAGGACACAACAAATACTTAACTTGAACAAAAGAAAGATTACAACTCAAGTGCTTCTGGTTTATGGGGTACTGAATTTTCTTGCTAGGAATGGTTATACTGAAATCTGTGCGACTTTAGGCTCTTCAGGGATTGCTGACCTACCTAAATTACTGTACCTTTTGTATTGACAGAATGTTCAAGCTAAGTGATTTGCTCCTGAAATGAGAGTAAATTTTTTGGGTTTAATTGTGTCTTGGACACTTTCAAATAGATTGCTTAAACAAAAGAAAGATGAGAACTTTAGAGCTTCTTGTTCATTGGGTACTGAGTTTAAGGCCGATTTATCATCTTGTTCATATGATCCCATTACTTAATCAATCTGTTAGGACTCTGAGTTTTCCACCATTTTGATTCGTTCATATATAAACGGATATATACAATTATATATATGTACGATTAATTATAGATATAGAAATACATGGAGCTATTCAATAAACCAAGATCAGTAATTGAAAAGCAAACACCAGCTAAGATGAAGATCACTTACAGGCATGTAGACTAAGCAAACTCCACCCAAATCCCAACCAACCTTTCAGCCTAAGACAAATATATGAATTCCATTAGTACTCAGCGTTAACTCCCAGATTTCATTACCAATTAAACTGCCCAAAATGGGATTCTTTAGAAACCATTAAAATGATAGGAATCCCATAAACCCAAACCAAGAATTAATCAATCGTGTCTGAAGCAAAACATAATGAAACCATACTAAGGATATTAGAGCACGAATTCACCTTGGGTATCCAATCTTGCAGTCTCTCCTCTTTTCCCCAATTCGCTACCTCTGCTTGATCCCTGTAATATTGAACACAACTCAATAGACCCAGAATGGGATTTTATTCCCCGAAATGAAACTATAAAGTCCCACTAAAGCTTAGAACAGTCAACATTGATCAAAATTAAACTCTCAAATGTAGGTACATATAGTCAAACCAACAAACTAGGCAAAGTAAGAAGACAAGAAGCCTTCCCACAATTCAAAAGATGAAAGCTGAAACAATAAGTGAAAAAAATTGTACCTTGATTTAGCGAGAGAAAAAAAACCCAGATAGCAAATGAGCAAGAAAAGGCCAAATGTAATACCCCGGAAAATCCAAATTAAATTCCATGGTTTTTTAGAAATGATTTCACGATAGTAGGAGCGAGTACGAAGTTTGGAAAAGTTGTGGAATTAGTTCGAACGATTTTATTTTCGAAAACGAACGTTTTTAGGGGGTCAACAAAGTTGACTTTTTATACGTTCAAAATTTTGGAAAACTTCCTTCATGAAAGTTGTAGAGCTCGTCGATACGAGTTCGTGGACATGTGGAACGCATTATTCGGAGTTCGTATGATTAAGTTATGAATTTTTGAAATTTGGGAATTTTCTATAAATAGAGAAATTTTCCGAATTCTTTCTTTAAGGACAAAAAAATGGGAAATTTGCGTTTTGGCCCCCCAGCTCTCTCCGTTCTCTCTCTCGTGCGTCCCTCAGACCCGACGGGTCGCGACCGACCCGACCCGGTCGGAAAGGCCACTTCCCGGACGCCACCGCCACCGGACCCGCACCAGACCGGCGCGCCTTGCCGAGCATAGCTGCTCTGTGGCCTCGCCCCGCCTCGCCGCTGCCTCCAAGCCGAGATCAAAGCCCGACCCAAGTGCAAAACGGACCCAGCCGGAAAACCACTTTTCCGGCGTTGCATGGGCCGATCGTTCACATTTTCGTGATCTCCTCCTTCCCCTGATCATCCCCATATAGGCCTTGCTTGACGATTTGGAGTGTGGAGTGAAAGATCACGAGTTGAAGATTTCGACGTCCCTGATTCAATCTGGAATCTGATCAGACGCACGAGATTAATCCAACTTCAACGCTTGATCTAGGAAGATCTAGGCCAAACCAGACTTAGCTCCAGGTATGGAAGTCGATCACCCTTTCATTTTGAACCAGTTTGTAGTTGGTCACTTTGCCATCTGAGGTGGTTGACCGGCGTTGACCGCCGCGTTGACCGCCCACTGACCACCGCTTGTGGCGGCGCATCAGACCATATTTCGAGTTTTCATTATCTAGGCGATGATCTATGCATCCATACGAGCGTTTTGATATATAACATGGTCATGTTAGAAAAAGTTGATAAATAGTGGATTTTCGTTTTGACGTTACTATTTAACGTTTTTACGTTTATCTTCGGTTTACGATCTGTGAAGATCTGACCATCGGTTTTGCTTCAATTTTGGATATGTTGATCGTATGACTGTCCCGGTGACTTTGTGAGGTCACGGGCGAAGATCCGACCGTTGGATCTTCGTATAATTGAGAAATAGTGATTCGGAAGGCGATTCGTGAGAATCTGACCGTCGGATTTTCATATAATTTTGTGGAGATGTTAGTAAAGGCGATTCAGGAAGATCTGACCGTTGGATCTTCGTGATAATTTTGGAGGATGATCCTAAAGGCGATCCGTGAGGATCCGACCGTTGGATCATCATTAAATTCAGATCCGACCGTTGGATCATCGTTTAATTTGAATCTGAGCGTTGGATCGTCGTTTAATTACATATTTGAGTTGTTGGCTAAGTCAAGATCATTATTGGACTAGGTGATTGACGGTTTGAGTTGGTGGACGATTGTGGATCGTATTTTGAGCTGAATTGAAGACGCAGCGGGATTATCGAGGTGAGTAAACCTCACGTGGTTCATATTACGAACCCAATATATTTAATTGCTTTATTTTGCAATCATATGAACTATTGTTGGTGTATTAGACATTCCTGTGTGAATGTCTGTATATATATTATTACGTGAAATAATATGTATTGTTGGAGTTGTGTTGAGTTTATTGTTGAGAAACAATATATTGTGAGAGGTATTGAGTTTATTGTTGAGAAACAATATATTGTGAGAGGTGTTGAGTTTTATTGTTGAGAAACAATAAATTGTTGTGATCTGTGGAGATCACTAGGTCACGAGGTGACCATGGCATCTATTAGTGAATCACGCTCTCGTACCGGGCTGGTGGTTATTAATAGTATTAAATCGTAATCACGTCTGTGGCCGGACGAGTGGTTACGTTCAGTTAGAGCTCTAGTCTGTCTGCCAAATGTGGAGTGACCTTATGAGTGAAATTGAGAGTAACTCATAAGTGTCAATATATATATGGTAACCTTATGAGGGAAATTGAGAGTAACTCATAAGGGTCTATATATATATATGAGTCTGTCTACCAAATGTTGGGAAATCTTATGAGCGAATTTGAGAGTAACTCATAAGTGTCTATATATATATATGAGAGTGAGTGATCTTATGAGCTAAATTGAGAGTAACTCATAAGTGTCTACATATATATATGAGAGTGAGTGATCTTATGAGCTAAATTGAGAGTAACTCATAAGTGTCTATATATATATATGAGAGTGAGAAAGTAACGTGGGTTTGTGGTAGTCTTGAAATCTAATAAATCAACAGTTCTTTCTTGTTTACTCATACTGGCTGTAAAAAGCTTACCGGGTTTTGTGTTGTTGCAACTCCCGGTACACTATTCAAATTGTGTAGCGGGTAATCCTACAAGACAGGAGAACCAGGACGGTGATCGTGCGGTTAGAGCAATTGTTAGAGTTTTACAACAATTGTAAGTTGTGAGGTGTGTTATGCTCATTTGAGCTTTATAATATATTGTGAGAGTGAATTGTAATAATGAACTCGAAGTTTCGAGATTTGGTTTTTTGTAATTGTAATTATTCAGGTTTCGGATTTGAATTTATCATTCAAAATTCGGGGCGTGACAGTTTGGTATCAGAGCGTAAGGTGCATATTTGGTGATGTGTCAATACCTTCCGAGTGATGGCCCGTCTGCAGCGGATCCCCATCGTGTGCTCTTCGGTATTGGCTAAGTCATTGGGTATGCGTGAGTGTTGGGAGTTGTTTAGGCCGCTAGGTCGTTTTAGGAACGTGAATACCTTCCCTATAGTATTGACTTGGTTAATATGAATTTGTATTTGACTTATACTGTGTTTTAGGTGTTATACATGTATTAGCCAAGCATACTATACTCCTTAGGTGATGGAGATTCGAAGGGGTTGTACTTAGAACCTTACAGTTGTCTTGTAGGTTCGTATTGGAATAAGTTCAGTGGCCGCGAGTTACAATCCTTGAGGAATAGAAACCTCTTGATTCAACTCTGTTAAGTCAACGAGGATTGTTTTATGGAAATGAGGTTCTTTTGATTGTTGAAGTGTTTGGTTGAAGGCATGGTGTGGACCTATGCTCGTCTGTAATGTGGATACGAGTATTAATCGATAGTAATTTTGCCTTTTTAAGTTGGATATACTAATGTTTTTGAATAGATTCTTGACTCATGTGGAGTTGTGAGTAGTGTTGCGGTTAGGGAAGGAATTATTGCGGTTACTTCTTCCTTGTGCTTGTAAGTTGTTAAGCAGGGTTTAAGGTGCGAGACAAGAATTTTATTTTGTGCTCGATGGTTAGAGAGGAGAGACCATTGTTTTGGGTTGTCGTTGAGTACTATAATTCCTTCAGAATCAGGATTGTTGGTAGAATTGGAATTAGTAGTAGTTTTGGTGATTCTGAATTTGAATTGAGTTCGCGAGATGTGTCTTATATACGTGGTTGATGTTACTTGCATCATTTTGGAACGATACGTTACGATTCACAAGGAAAACTGGATTTGAAATTTATTCATTTGAACACCATGGGTTGATGACCTGACCGTGACTTGTGAATATAGTTTTGTTCAAGTGAATGAAATTGAATTTTGTGGCCTTTGTGTGGTGAACTAGTTTTCTTAAGTTTTGGATCGTAGTATGGAGATGGGCTGCAGTGAATTTGAAGTTGTTGTGTGTTTTAAGTTTAAGTAGGCGGGACACTTAAAGTTTTGCAATGGAGTTGATTTTGGTGTAATTAATTGGGAGAGTTAGAATCAGTTCTTGTGAATGATGTTGGATGAGAGTGTGTGCCTTTGGTGATTGATTTTAGGTGTTATAGTTAAACGCAATTTCGGATATTGATTTTAGTGATTTTGTTAGGTATCCATAGTGGTTCAAGTGAATTACTATGTGATATGGAGTTTGATTTGATTTCTGAATCGCTAAATGTTAGGGATTGAATTGTGGTGAGTTTTTGTTGAAACAATTGATAGATGGAATTATCGAGATTCTATAAGAGTTGTAAGAGTAACTCTAAAAACGTGGGTTTTTCCTAGCTAACTCAGGATGTGTTTAGCTTTATAAATCCCTAATCCTATCGATGAAATTGTTGTGTTTGGTTTGACTCAGAGGATACTAGCTAGACCTCGATGCGACTTAATTGATTGTTGGATTCTTTTTGAGTGATTGTTTTTATTGCATCATTATGAAAGATGTGTGCAGTAGAGTTGTTTATGGTTTTGAAAACAGTATTGGGTGACCAAGGTTCGATCCTTGGTGTTGTTGTTGGTTAAACAAACAGGAAAGAAAACATGCACACCATCTTATTGAGTTTATATTACAAAAAAAAAAAAAAAAAAAAAAAAAAAAAAAAAAGCGAGGACTATGCTATACTAAGCCTAGTCAGCAGCTCCGGATGGGTTGAGGCTGAGCTCAAGAGAAACGTTTGAGCCACTGTGGTAACCGCCTGAGCCACCAGAATAGTAACCAAAAGCGCTACCTTCCTCGGAAGTAGCCTTCAGGTTACCAAAGACGTCCTCGCCGTGCACGGGGAACAGAGGAAGAGTTTGAACCTCCTGGTGATCTCCTCCTCGTTGTTGCAGGGATGTTTGTCCTCCTGTTGTGCCAAAAGAGTTGTACTAGTATTAGTGTTGAAGTGTGAGGAAGAATATGAAACAGAATTTAAATCAAGAAATCCTTCATTACCAGTAGAATAGGTGGAACCAAAGTTGAGATCAATGGATCTACCATCATCAGTAGAACTAGTGGACCCAAAATTGATGTCAATGGATCCACCAGCTGGCCCAAAATTGATGTCGATGGATCCACCAGCACCAGTAGAACCAGTGGACCCAAAATTGAGATCAATGGATCTACCAGTACCAAGAGAACTAGTTCTCATGGGCACTGGAGCAGCCTGATTACACCTATTCATCTGCTTCTCTCGAGCCCTGACGTTCTGGAACCAAAAGTAAATGTTCTTACCCTCAACATACCCATACTGGTTCAGCTGGAGACAGATCTCGTGAATCTGCTCTGTAGTTGGGCACTTAAATCCCTTGACGTAGTAAAGATCCTTGAGGATTCTTATTTGTTCTGGAGTAGGAATCCACCTGGTACGGCTTCGCCAGAAATCCATGTTGGCACTACTTCCAGCTGCTTGGGTGTTTCCTCCCTCCTCTGTTGGTTGCTGTTGTTGTGGTTCCATTTGTTGCGGGGTTTGGAGCTCCATTAGTTGCAGAGTTCGTGGCTCTTGGGTCATGGGGTGAGAGGATGTGGAAATCGAGGAATACATGGTTTAGTGTTTGAGGGAGATTTTGTTAGAAGGATTGGAGTTGTTGAACTGGTGATTGGAGATCTGAGATTCTCAGAGGAAAGATGAGATCGAATCTTCAAATGGAAGAAAAGATCTGAGAAAGAAGGATTGAAGATTTGGAGGAAAAGATTGAAGATCTGAAAGTTCAGAGGAAAGATGGGATTGAATCAACTAGATGGGAGAGAAGATCAGAAGAGAAGGATTGAAATTGATGAAGAAAGGATTTGAGAAGAGAAAGGCTGAAGAGTTGAGAGAGAAAGGCTTGAGCTCGGAAGAAAATTTCTTTTCTTTTGGAGTGAACAGTTTTTCCCCAGAATGCACCTATTTATAGAACAAGGTGAGCAGATCTCCACCGTTGGATGAACGATCTCAGAATTTGAATCCACGCGTTGGATTAAAGTCATCCGAAAACCCGGAAAAGTTGTTGGCGCGTGGAGAGCGTGTAAGGGGACAGGCCGAACCTCGAGATGCTGTGGCAGACAGCTTTAGCCGAAAGCAGATTTGACTGCCGTAAATCACGGAAGGGATAAGCCGTGACACAAGTGGGCCGTACTTGGGCCTGTCTCGGATCAAGGCATCACTGTAGCTGTGGGTGGAGGCCTGATGGGCCGAGTTTCAGAAACAGTTTTGGACATGATGGGCCGAGTTTCTGAAACAGTTTTGGATACGTTGGGCTGGGTTTCTGCAACAGTCTTAGATGTTTTGGGCCGAATTGTTGAAACAGTTGAAACAGTTGGTTTAAATAAAAGGATTGGTATGGATAATAACGTGAGCAGCCGTGCTCGAGTGGTTGAGTGTACAGTTCGTGTACAAGAGGTCTGAGGTTCGAACCTCGCCTCTCGTTTATTTTTATTATGTTCGTTTATGACATAATAAGTAAAACATTTGTACACATTATATTAAGCACAGCTTGTGCTCCAGTGGTTGGTGGGCAAAGCCCTTGTGCAGCAGGTTAAGGTTTCGAACCTTGCCTCCCCCGTTATTTTATTTATGTCGCTTATGACATAATAAATATAACACGTGAGCATATATTAATGAAGGCAGCTCTTGCTTCAGTGGTTGGGAGCAAAACCTTCGTGTTTGAGGTCGGGAGTTCGAACCTTACCTCTTACAAATATTTTTGGATCTCGTATATGCTTGATATACGACGTATATACGGTATGTACGGTATACATACGTATATACGGTCTGTACGGTATGCATACGAATATACAGTTGTACGGTATGCATACGTATATACGATCTGTACGGTATGCATACGTATATACGGTATGTACAATTTCATACCGTAGCCGAGCTGGAAGTTGGTGGGCCGATTGGTAGGCCCAAATAGTAAGCCCAAATAGTAAGCCCAAATAGTAAGCCCGAATGGTAGGCCCAAATGGTAAGCCCAATTGTTCGGCCCGAATAGTAGGCCCAAATGTTAAACCCAAAGTGGTTTGGGCCGGTTCGAAATGTGGATGGTTCGATTTCTTCAGGCCCAATTGGCCAGCCCTAGTGCTTAACCCAAGGATTGAGCAAGCCCAAGTCATCATCATTGGATGACATAATTTATTGGCGTGCTTTTGGGGATGATTTGTTTTGAGTGATGCATCTTAAGTTTTACTATGGAGATTTACCGTGATGCTAATTGAGTAGCGAAACACTTTGTGAGAGTGTTTACTGTGCTTGTATGCCAGTACAGAGTGATGATCTATGTGAAGATCTATGTGATGATCTATGTGAAGATCTATGTGAGGATCTATGAGATGATCCATGTGATGATTTTGTGTAATTGATGTGGATTGATGTTGAACAGTTGTGTTGTGCGTTTACGTTTGTGATGAAAGGATTTAGTGGCTATAGGAATGTATTTTTATACAAGGGTTGAGGCTTTGTAGATTACTACAGCTTTGGGAAAGATGGAGATTCGATGGTTAGGTCAACCTTAATCGAGAGGAATTGACTTACGCTCAAATTTCGGGACGAAATTTCTTTAAGGAGGGTAGACTGTAATACCCCGGAAAATCCAAATTAAATTCCATGGTTTTTTAGAAATGATTTCACGATAGTAGGAGCGAGTACGAAGTTTGGAAAAGTTGTGGAATTAGTTCGAACGATTTTATTTTCGAAAACGAACGTTTTTAGGGGGTCAACAAAGTTGACTTTTTATACGTTCAAAATTTTGGAAAACTTCCTTCATGAAAGTTGTAGAGCTCGTCGATACGAGTTCGTGGACATGTGGAACGCATTATTCGGAGTTCGTATGATTAAGTTATGAATTTTTGAAATTTGGGAATTTTCTATAAATAGAGAAATTTTCCGAATTCTTTCTTTAAGGACAAAAAAATGGGAAATTTGCGTTTTGGCCCCCCAGCTCTCTCCGTTCTCTCTCTCGTGCGTCCCTCAGACCCGACGGGTCGCGACCGACCCGACCCGGTCGGAAAGGCCACTTCCCGGACGCCACCGCCACCGGACCCGCACCAGACCGGCGCGCCTTGCCGAGCATAGCTGCTCTGTGGCCTCGCCCCGCCTCGCCGCTGCCTCCAAGCCGAGATCAAAGCCCGACCCAAGTGCAAAACGGACCCAGCCGGAAAACCACTTTTCCGGCGTTGCATGGGCCGATCGTTCACATTTTCGTGATCTCCTCCTTCCCCTGATCATCCCCATATAGGCCTTGCTTGACGATTTGGAGTGTGGAGTGAAAGATCACGAGTTGAAGATTTCGACGTCCCTGATTCAATCTGGAATCTGATCAGACGCACGAGATTAATCCAACTTCAACGCTTGATCTAGGAAGATCTAGGCCAAACCAGACTTAGCTCCAGGTATGGAAGTCGATCACCCTTTCATTTTGAACCAGTTTGTAGTTGGTCACTTTGCCATCTGAGGTGGTTGACCGGCGTTGACCGCCGCGTTGACCGCCCACTGACCACCGCTTGTGGCGGCGCATCAGACCATATTTCGAGTTTTCATTATCTAGGCGATGATCTATGCATCCATACGAGCGTTTTGATATATAACATGGTCATGTTAGAAAAAGTTGATAAATAGTGGATTTTCGTTTTGACGTTACTATTTAACGTTTTTACGTTTATCTTCGGTTTACGATCTGTGAAGATCTGACCATCGGTTTTGCTTCAATTTTGGATATGTTGATCGTATGACTGTCCCGGTGACTTTGTGAGGTCACGGGCGAAGATCCGACCGTTGGATCTTCGTATAATTGAGAAATAGTGATTCGGAAGGCGATTCGTGAGAATCTGACCGTCGGATTTTCATATAATTTTGTGGAGATGTTAGTAAAGGCGATTCAGGAAGATCTGACCGTTGGATCTTCGTGATAATTTTGGAGGATGATCCTAAAGGCGATCCGTGAGGATCCGACCGTTGGATCATCATTAAATTCAGATCCGACCGTTGGATCATCGTTTAATTTGAATCTGAGCGTTGGATCGTCGTTTAATTACATATTTGAGTTGTTGGCTAAGTCAAGATCATTATTGGACTAGGTGATTGACGGTTTGAGTTGGTGGACGATTGTGGATCGTATTTTGAGCTGAATTGAAGACGCAGCGGGATTATCGAGGTGAGTAAACCTCACGTGGTTCATATTACGAACCCAATATATTTAATTGCTTTATTTTGCAATCATATGAACTATTGTTGGTGTATTAGACATTCCTGTGTGAATGTCTGTATATATATTATTACGTGAAATAATATGTATTGTTGGAGTTGTGTTGAGTTTATTGTTGAGAAACAATATATTGTGAGAGGTATTGAGTTTATTGTTGAGAAACAATATATTGTGAGAGGTGTTGAGTTTTATTGTTGAGAAACAATAAATTGTTGTGATCTGTGGAGATCACTAGGTCACGAGGTGACCATGGCATCTATTAGTGAATCACGCTCTCGTACCGGGCTGGTGGTTATTAATAGTATTAAATCGTAATCACGTCTGTGGCCGGACGAGTGGTTACGTTCAGTTAGAGCTCTAGTCTGTCTGCCAAATGTGGAGTGACCTTATGAGTGAAATTGAGAGTAACTCATAAGTGTCAATATATATATGGTAACCTTATGAGGGAAATTGAGAGTAACTCATAAGGGTCTATATATATATATGAGTCTGTCTACCAAATGTTGGGAAATCTTATGAGCGAATTTGAGAGTAACTCATAAGTGTCTATATATATATATGAGAGTGAGTGATCTTATGAGCTAAATTGAGAGTAACTCATAAGTGTCTACATATATATATGAGAGTGAGTGATCTTATGAGCTAAATTGAGAGTAACTCATAAGTGTCTATATATATATATGAGAGTGAGAAAGTAACGTGGGTTTGTGGTAGTCTTGAAATCTAATAAATCAACAGTTCTTTCTTGTTTACTCATACTGGCTGTAAAAAGCTTACCGGGTTTTGTGTTGTTGCAACTCCCGGTACACTATTCAAATTGTGTAGCGGGTAATCCTACAAGACAGGAGAACCAGGACGGTGATCGTGCGGTTAGAGCAATTGTTAGAGTTTTACAACAATTGTAAGTTGTGAGGTGTGTTATGCTCATTTGAGCTTTATAATATATTGTGAGAGTGAATTGTAATAATGAACTCGAAGTTTCGAGATTTGGTTTTTTGTAATTGTAATTATTCAGGTTTCGGATTTGAATTTATCATTCAAAATTCGGGGCGTGACACCAAAGTTCTCAACTTTCTCCAAATGGGTTTCAGAAACTTCAAGACCTGGATTCCGGTGGCCCGAATCTCCAAGACAGTGATCAATCACTTCAATGTTCTTTAATTTGGAGCTCAATCGATCCACGGCATCTCGATGACAAGAGCAGAAAACGTGGTGGTGGTGAGAGGTGGTCGGCGACTCGGCGGAGAGCAAATCCACTGAACGGCAACTTGGCGGAGAGCAAATCCACTGAACGGCGACTCGGCTGTGGGAAGAGACGTAGAGGGAAGAGATAGGGAAGAGATGGAAAATTGAGGTCTGTCGGGGAGAGAGAAAATTTTTGTTTTATGAAATGAAAAAAAAATAGAATTAGAAAGTGTAGAGGGAAGAGATGGGGGGAAATAAAAACTTTGGTGAAAAATTCGCGCCTTATACTTTTACGGCACACATTAATGCATGTTGTAAAAGGCTATATTAAAAAGCACATTAACGGCGCACATTCTTGCAGGCTGTAAAAGATAACACTATTACGGCGTGTATCTAATGCATGCCATAAAAGACCAAACAAAAATTGACATTAACGGCGTGCATCAATGCATGCCATAAAAGACCAAATAAAAATTGACATTAACGGCGCGCATCAATGCATGACATTAACGGCGTGCATCTAACTATATCAGAAAGGGTATTCACGGCATGCCGTGAAAGTGCGCCGTAAATGTATGTCTATTACGGCACTCATTGATGCACGCCGTAAAATGTGCGTGGTAAAAGAGTCATTTTCTTGTAACGTGGTCTTGGTATTAGTTAAAACATTAAAACAAGCCTGCAAGTCCTTAACATATGTACATATTACATATACTAAGGGATTTATTCTAGAAATCTAGCTTGTATGTAGATCCGCCCCTGATCATACATAGCTTGTTACATGGATACTCAAATAGTACTTCTGTTTTTGTAGCTTCCTACATACATAATATGTCAAGGTCTTCAAGATTTTACAGAGAACAAAAAGGTGGAGCTTCACCCATCTAGCATTATTTGTACCCTTCAGTTGGGGACATCCTTGAGTATGAATGTGTATGCAATTTATGAATGATGTACCTTACTACCAAGTATAGGAGATCAAGTTTTAGTAAAAGAAAAGTGAGAGTATCGTACCCAAGAGATTGAGTAACTCTACCCTAAGCTAGATTACTGCGAAAATAAAACCTAGAAAACATATGTAAGTCTACCTTTTTACAAATTAATAGGCTTGGCCCTTTGGAAGCCAAAACTACCAAGAATGATATTAACAATGAGAAAGTGGTGAGACAGTTTGTTGGTTAATTTTAATTTGGATAAAGGAAACTAAGTTGCACGAAAAATAAAGTAAACAAATAAAAGTGTAGAGACTAAATCAATGAGAAGAGTAGAGACTTAGGCACCGCACCTAACCTTACTCATGCACAAAATGTAACTCAAATTTGATGTAATAGCATGCTTTGACAAATTTTCCCTTAGTGCTTTGGTGAAGCTATCAAGAAACCAACTAATCATGCAATTCAACAGAGTTTGGTAAACCTAGGTTAAATTACACAACCTTAGTCCCATTTGTATTTCATTATCACACAAAGTGGGCTATGAACGGAAACCTAACACCCCTTTAGAGCAATTAAACTTACAGTTCATGCATTAAATTTAGAGTAACAAATTCAAGTAACTTAACATTTCCCGTACGAATCATTAAGCCACCACCTAACATGCTGAAGGATTCAAGAAGTTGTTAAGTTCAAGTTTCCGATTCATTAGTTTCCTAAACATGCTTTCAAGGTGACTAAGCTAGCAAACACTTTTAGTAAGCATTAAAGTCTAGAAGTCCATATATTCAAAACATGCATAAACATCAAAACACATGGAAATTTACATTAGTTGCACATAAGTGCCTCAAATCCAACTACTCACAACACATGTTATTACAAATACATGTGATCTAATTCTGAATGATCATCTATATTACACAATCACAAGTATATAAACACAAGAACTAAAGGCATGCTAAACATACTATATGTTAACATAAGAACAAGGCACATACCTGATGTGGAGAATAATTAAGTCGAACATCATTAATGCAAGTCTTAGTCTTCTACAAGTCTCTAAGTCCGAATTAATTACTCTCAATGGGGCGAATGACTATAGAACTCGTTGTCTAGAGAGTGCAGGGACCTCAATTTATATAGAGGTTGATATTAGGATTCTTCCATAAAAGTAATCCTAATACTAAAGCAATTACTCATCTATATTATGTATCAATATACATTACTCGATATTCAAGTATATTAAGTTTCCCTAATCAATATAGATGCATATACAATATCCATATTGTAACAGGATTAGAATTTTTAAGCAATCTCAGTCACTTCATTCTTAATTAAGTCATTAACGTGTTATTGCAATTACTTATATAAATAACGATGAGTCCACAAAATAATTCTTACAATACAAGCCATGGACATCAAATTAAAGAGAGATGGAAGGGAAAATGAAAGAATTACCCACGGATTTGATTCATGGTGGAGTCAAACCGAGATCTCAAAGCTCCCACCTAGCTCTCAAAAATTTCAAATGATGAGAGAATTGCTTCAAGGTACGAGATTTTCGGTTTTTACAACCCAAACACCATACGCATCCACAAAACTCAAGAACAAGTAAGAACAAAGGCTTGAATGTGTGAAACCAAATGTTGTGGTTGATCTAGATTGTGTAGTAACTTCAATTTCGGTGAAACCCAAGTGCCTACACACCTATTTCTCACACAAACTCAAAGAACTATGTATAAGATATGAAAAAATAACCTAAAACTAGAGAAAAGATAGCTTTTGATGTTGCTAAATGAGAGAGCCAAGGGTACGTATGAACGGTTTTGGGAGAGAGAATGGGCTATTTAAAAGCCAAGTCAATTCAAACCAAGGGTGGAGAACAAAATAAATCAATGGTGAGATGTAATGGACAAAGATGTAAGCATAAAATATGGATCTAGTCTTTAATTCTACATAAAAATGACTTAAAAGCCCATAGATATTTTGGTGGAGGAGATAAAGTAAGGGTAGCTAGGAGGGTCATTGTACAGAGAAATTATTAGGTGGTCCTGGACCACCACGTGTTATGATGACATTGTGGTCCCAACCATTACCCGCGCGACATGTGTACAGCTGCTAAATTGATAGAATTCTCAATTATGTTTAACGGCTCCATTTTTTCCCAATTTTGGAGCTAATAAACATAGAGTTTCTCTATTTCAAAAAAAAAAAAAACATAAAGTTCCTCTTTTACAAGTCGAGAAGAGAAACAACTAGAGGAAAAAAAAAATCCTCAAATCTAAAATGCTTAGCTCTTTTCTTTGTTAGATCTGAAAACTTCCAATCATAACATAATTTTCTCGCTTTCTCAGTCAGATTACAGGGATCTCTCAAAATTCTGATCTTTCATTTCATAATCGGAAGCGCCGACTTACCCTATTTTTCTTGGTAAAGAGGAACCGTTTGAATAGCTCAATTTTAGAATTTTGTTGTTGTATATTGGCTTACATAGCAATATATATGGGATTATGCGTAGAGTTTTCTTTGTGGATATAAGATTATGCCTAAACTTTGAGTGTATTGCTTTTGTTTTCTGAGATATTATTAAAAGAATCCATCTGCATTGGTAAATAAGTTTTGGGGTTATGTTGAATGTTAATTTTGGACTCCATAGTACAGGTCTTCCATTATAGAGTGTTTTGTTTTCTTGCTAACCCAGCTGCATATACATTATTCCGGGTTCTATTAAAATCATCAAATTCTTGAAACTTGTTATGTACAAGTCTTCCATTATATGGTATTTGCTTCTTAACTATTTGTATTATTCAAACTTCAGGCTTGGCTATGGTTTCTTTACTTCTGCTAAGGAAGAAAGAAAAAACTTTGGATGATGCTCTGTATCAGTGAATGTGTGATGAATGAATCAAAATGTATATATACCCATGATCCTAGGAAGTTATTGTTTAAACCATATACATGCTCACGATCATATGCATACAAGCTCGACAACAATCACACAAGGATCAAGACTTACCTTCAGCAATTACTGGCATGGATTCCATCTCTGCAGCTGCACAATAATGATCACTTGAAGATGGCCTTTTGTTACTTACCAACTTGCTTCTCAATGGACAGAACAATATGCAAAACATGGTGGTAATAGGGACCAAGTTCATCTATTTATATAGGATAGTTAATTAACCCTTAGATTCCTTCCATTAAGGTAATTCTTAATGGACAAGTCTCCTAATTAGAATCCTAATGTATCACAATCTTGTAGCCTTTCTTGTAGACTAAGCAATGGATTACTATCCTTAATGAATTGATACACTGCTTCATTAAGTTACTAGTATTGATTTACAGCTTGTATCCATGTTAAACAAGGATTGATATTAAGCTAATCATCATATACATTATGATAACATGTGACAAGTCCATACTTGATTCTAACAGTTATATTTTCCTTGCCAATCCAGTTCCTTACTCCCTAGAATCACATTTAAGAGATTTCTATCATTTTTTGTGTTTGGATTCTTACTATCCCCTGCATGCATATATGATCTAAATACTTTACTTTGTCCTTGCATGGCTTCTTAAGCATGTTCACCATATCTTCACCTTACAAGGTTAAGTTAGCACATTGAGAAGTTGTTAATGTTATAGCCTTGTATATGTAAGGTTCTGCTACATGATTAAAGTAGGGCTAAATACAAATTATTACCCTGTGGTTTAGGTCTAAAATCAATTCAGTCCCTGTACTTCTAATTTCATTAAAAACACCCCTGCACTTTCAATTTTGATCTAATAGGTCCAATTTGTTAGTTTTCCGACAATTAAGTTATTTAACTTGTTAATGTGGCTCATATATGGCCTATGTTTTTATGATATGGTGTCGAGGTGGTATGCATAGTCAATTTAGGAGTGAGTCCTACTATTAAAAATAAATAGTTTTTCAACAAATAATCCAACTATAACTTGAACCCATAACAGAATATTAACGAATTGGACCTATTAGATCAAAATTGAAAGTGCAGGGATGTTTTTGATGAAATTAGAAGTCCAGTGACTGAATTGATTTTGAACCTAAACCACAAGGTACTAACTAGTATTTAGCCCATTAAAGAATGTATGCATATGTTCTTTTATTGGTTATCTGTCACTGTAGTGAACAAATTATCACATTGATTCAATTCGCGATGGGTAAGGAGCTCAATTCAAGTAAAGGTTATTGAAACGCTGTTTGATGAACACACAATTGAAACTATTATTGATGGAAAGCCCCTTCATGGTGTATTCGAAAGGCATAACCAAGAGGCAATAGTCAAACAGCCAGTCAATGCTTATGCAAAGGAGTTTGCATCACATGAGATTGCTCGTGGACAGGTCTTGGAAATGTGTTGTTTTGACAATCTTAAAAGAGTTGAAGCTCGTTGCTAAGACCAAAGTTTTCGTAATTAAATGATGTATTCTAAATTGTATATGTATTGTTGTCTCTAAGATTGTTACATTGTAGTTTTTTCTGGTTATGTGGGTAGTTTTCATTTGCATGTAATTTGTGATGCTAAATCTCAATAAAAGGTCTATGTTGTTGTAATTAATCAAATAACTGGTTTATTTAAGCCTTTACTTTTACTTGTTTAATTAGACAAAATGGGGGACAACACAAACCCCTCATTTGATGATTTTAGAATTATTCTTTGAGCATGCACAATAAGATGTTGTTGATAAATTATGAATGTTGCTAAAAGGCCATTCGTCAATCACTCTCAAAATAAATAGCTTACATGTCATTTTCTTTGAACAAGAATTGATCAGTTTACATACTTCATAATTCTGGAAACATAAACCATAAGAAAATTAAGGTAGAAGTTGCCATGAAGTTAGCTTCAAATAATCTCCGATCGTTACATTTAAAGTTTATCTAGACTCAAAATATGCAGATGTTGCAATATGTGGTCTCTCCCATAGTTTCACCCACCTACAACAAAAATATACATGAATATAAACAATAAGACATGCCAAAGTACCTATGATAGTTAGATTTGTTTGAGATTTGGCATTACCTTATGATAAATAATATGACATATGTCTTGAACCCTGTTGTTGCTCATCAGTTATTGAATGCAAATCCTACATTGTACATTAATAAGAGATATATTAACTAAAAAAGCCTAAATGTGACAGAAAAAGGTTAAACAAATAATCCAAACCTAGCTTGGTTGAGGATATAATCCAAATGGATGGTTTGGGACATAAGTGATTCCAAATGTATGCTCTAATCATAATATACCACTAGAACTTTTAATATAGATTCTAAAAAAAGAAGAATGTCTAATTAAGTAATTGTAAGTACATCAACAATGAGATGAACCAATACCTGACTCAAAAGCATACTAGTAAAAGATAATAGTAGAATAAGCGGGAAAAAAAATCCACTTGGTCAACCAAGCGTTTTCCTTTTTCGCTAAAAAAGTCAAAAGATCTAGAAGAGTCGTCATATCTTTATTTTTTTAAAAAGCGATTCCCTCTAGAAATTGTTCTTACCTTCCTGTATGCGTAGTGAAGAGCTATAAAGGGTTGGTTGTTGACCAACGGAAAGTATGGGAGAAAGAAGGATGCACAAACGAAAATGGAAACAATTAATAAAATTTCTCAGGAGAAATATTAACTACCTAGATCGACCTACTATAATAATTCCATGAATACCTAGAAAAGATAGCGAAGATATTGTACTGAATGACTTGATCGATTGTACTAGATAGATAGTCTCAGATAGACAACCTTTTGTATGTGAAAGTAATAACCTTATGTTATGGCCACCCCGCCTTTATGCTACTACTATTGTGTGTGATGTGAGCACTTCAAATTGGTTTGATCTTTCTACCGGAACTTGTACGCTACCTTAGAATCAGAGCCCTACAATAAATAAGAAAATGTTGCATCCTATAAAATTAGCTTACATAATTTTTAGTATCAATGAGATTCAAAATAATCTTAAAACTAACATACCATTTGGTGAATCCTACTTGTACTCCTCAACACACTCAATGTGTTAAAGGAACTTGAATCATATGGTACGTGAAGGGAGGCCTATAAATTTGAACCGTGAAATATTTAGGCTAGACAATGAAACACACAAAGGTGAGTATCAGACATAAACTAGCTTACCTTATTAGATGGAGGCAAACATCCATAAGTATTGATTGCCGACAAGCTCATAGATGGATAAAGCTACAAAATTTTGATCGAAAAAATTAGTTTTTAGGATATATTAAGTAACTAAAAAATGTGATTTGAGTGGTAGCCTTATAAAAATAGACCTGGTTACTAATGCTTGTACTCACTGGTAGAGGAAATGGGTTTGAAGAACTTGAATTATATTGTGCATGAAGTGAGGAATGTGAGTTCAAAACCTAAAATATGTTAATCAAAATATTATATTCATGAACTAATAAGATTACTTAAATAAAAGCCAAGAGAGAACCACCGTTGTTGAAATGGCGGTCTATGCAACAGAAACTGCTCCATAAGGGGCTGACATGTGATTGGTGGCTACACTGTGGCTATTAAAGATATCAATGGCTTTTGTCAACAATGAGCACCGAAACTTGATGGTGTCTTATAGCCATAATTCTAATAGTGATGTGACTTGAAGTACCACTGAAATCTTCATGGACATGCATCCGTGGTATGTAAATGAACCAAAGTTGATGTTCATCGGATGTTTTAGTGGAGGGCAACGCTTTCTTAAAATTTCTTGATTATAGTCGAGAAGAGAAACAACAACCCATTGTGTTACCTTGTGCTGGTCAAGTGAAAGTGACGCGCATAGAGCAATTCCCATTCATTTCTTATTCTTGTGCAGATTTGGCAGTAGCTCAATTGATGCCGAGTCCCCGACTTTTGGATTAAACCACGCTGGCTTCTACTTAGACCAAAACAGTAGAGCTGAAACTTGTAGTTTAGTCGCTGCATGAAAATTAATGCAGAATGTTGGAACGGAAGTCTTGGTATCAAACATCTTAAAGAAATTTATATTTTATCATTGTTTTATTAAGAAATTTGTGAATAACTGAGCTAGTCCAAGCTTAAACTCGTACTCATATTAGATAAGGAAGAGATATAAAGGTCGGACATCCATCGCTGTGTGATGATGCGGTTGAGTCTTCATTCAATCCACCATTGAAGGCCAAGCCAATCAAACCTATCCAATTTTTAATTCGCCTCAAATAAAATAAAATAAAAAGTAAATCTAAACTAGTGAGGACTCAAACTCCCAAGCCTAAAGAAAGCATATAACTTAGCCAATTCGAACTTGAGCTTGATCATATATTATTTAAGCTGCCTAATCATCTTGATACTCGGCTATAACCTCGTTTGCTTTTCCATTCCTATTCAAGATACCATATTGATCTCCCTTTCATATAATGAATCACATCATACATGTCTAATTTGGCATAGCTTATAATGTGTAAAAAGTTAGAAGTTTCATAGGGTTGAGTTTATTACCTTGTTGTGTAAGCAAATAAGTAGCCTTGGAGGCAAATAAGGCAGAAGCCGTCATCTTAATGACTCGTCATATGGATAATTAGCTCCAGTCGAGTATCTGAATGAAGAAGATCCTAGAAGGCTGTGGGTCTCACTCGAAGAACGCTTTGGCAACGTCCATGACTTCTTGCTTCCTGACCTAGAAGTGAGATGGCATAATCTCTGCTTCTGTGATTTCAAGACAGTTCTTGATTACAACTCTTTTTTTTAAATGACAGACTTTTTAAAAAGTCCACAGACTCTTTAAAAAGGTGATAGATTGTTATTGATTTCTTAAAACCATTGATTTTTAGCAACATACTTTCATTGATTCATGAAAATCTATATACTTTATTATGAATGACTTCTACATATTTCCTAGCATGTACAAAATATAAAATCAAAAAACAAACCAATGCAGCCCAAACACAAAACAAGATAATAACTCGTTGCATCTTCAATGCTCAAGTATATTCGAATAGAAATTGACTCAAATGAATGATTGTTACTCTATCTAGCTAGTTTGTTCTCATTCCTAATCTCCCAACAACATAAATATACAATATAGATCACTTGATGTTTATGGTTAATTATTCTCATCAATTTTGTTTTCGCCGATTAACATATATCATAACAATATTGGTCAATGTCTCGATCTATAATCAATCAATTGAAATTCAATTGTTCAACCTTTCTTTGAACCATAATATAAATTCAAATCGATGAGAATAATTAATAAGATAAAATTTAGTATGTCATAGCTGTTCAAGTAAATCCAGAATATGTGTCTGGCCCAAACTCTAGGTTACTTGCTCTAGTTGAAATAGGGTTTATATTATAGATATTCTCGGAGAATCTTAGGAGATATCCAATCAATGTACGATTATGTTTCCATGTACAACTCTATCTCTATGCCCGTAATCCTCTATATAAAGAGGCCCCTATTATCAATAAAAGCACGACTCAATTCTCTCCCAATTCAGTTTTCCTTAAACACGTTATCAGCACGAAGCCCTAACCCTGAAACCCTAAATTCGTAGCCTTCAAATCCCAAAGACCTCCGCCGCCCACCTTGAAGTTCTCAACTCCAGGAATCCAGAAAGGTGCCACCCCAAGAACCGGCCAGAAAATCACCGAACGGGCCACTAGAAGAAGCATAAAATCCCCTGTCCGGTTCGTACCTTTCCAGTCCACCTTTGACCACCATATTTTGTCACCACCAGAGTATTGATTCCAGTTTCCGGGAACCGGAAAAATTCTTCCCGGAACCGGCCAAGAGACACCCGAACCGCCCACCAGAAGCAGCTGCATCTTGAATCGCCACCTACTATTCCAATTTATTCCTTCTCTGTTCCAGACGAGCCCAAGAAAAAAAAAAACAAAAGAACGAAGCCCAGCCCAGAGGAGAAGGAATAAGGAAGCTTTCGGCCCAGAAAGAAAGGGACAGAAGCCCAGAGGCCCACTGACTCGCCTCGGCCCACTGAAGCATCTACCACGTCAGCAATAGCCACTGCCACGTCAGCAAGGTCAACGTCGGTCAACTTTTTCCGACCACCGCCAGAGACTTTTCAGGCCAGTTTTCGTACGACTTCAGACCAATTTTCCGGCGACTTTTTTTCAACCACTTTTTCAGGCCAAATTTTTCGGCGACCTATTTCAAGGTATTTTTTTACTAAAAGTTCCCCTTTTTTTATAGTTTTTACATTCAATTTCTCTTCTTTTTCGGGGACTTGCAACCTCCTTTCTTCTACCCCCCCCCCCCTTTCTTCTTCATAGGGGAGACCAAATTAAACCGAACTGTGGGGGTTCGTGCTCACTCCAAGCTTGGAGTTTGTAGAGTCCTCCAAACTTAGAGTTTGTTGAGATAAAACGATTGACCGCAAACATCATTGTTTCAATCTAATCCAACCCCTCTTGGAATTGAATTTCTTGGAAGCGACTACACTTGGAAATTTCTAATTTCTTGGAAGTGATTACGCTCAGAAATTTTATATGTTTTCATGGTAGCCTTTTACGCTCCAAAACTAACCCTAATTTCTTGTTCTCTTTCAGGATGAGTAACCTGAACAAATTGGACTTTGCTCTATTGGGAACAACTGGCTTTGAATATCACAGGTGGGTTCGTGATGTCCGCCAGCATCTCAAGGCCGATGGAATTCTGGATACAATTCTCGAGCCTAGCCAGGACGTGCTAACTGTTGAGCAAGCTCAAGCTTTGGAAGCAAATAGAGCAGCCTTAGAGGCAAATAAGGCGAAAGCCATCATCCTAATGACTCGTCATATGGATGATTCGCTCCAGTACGAGTGTATGAATGAAGAAGACCCCAGAAGGCTGTGGGTCTCACTCGAAGAACGATTTGGCAACGTCCGTGACTCCCTGCTTCCTGACCTAGAAGTTAGATGGCATAGCCTCCGCTTCTGTGATTTCAAGTCAGTTCTTGACTACAACTCGGAAGCACTTCGCATTAAATCCTTAATGGAATTCTGTGGTAAAGAGATCACAGATGCGATGTTGATTAAGAAGACTCTCTCTACCTTCCACGTCTCTGCGTTGATGGTTGCTAAGAACTATCGAATCGATGTTACTGCAGGACTGATCACAAGGCTTCATGAGCTTTTTGGAGCTATGAATGTCGTTGAAAAGCATGACAACATCCTTGTGAAGAACTATAATTCGAGATCCGTTGAAACAGAGTATATTCCGGAATCCAATTATAGTTGCGCCCCTAAGAAAGGGCGCTAAGAGCGAAACCCTAATCTTAGGGATACTACGTACTGGACGTTCTGGTCCATATAATCGCTCTACCTGGGAAGGTAACGCCAAAATAGGTGAACACGGAACCGAAGAGGTCAACGTGGAAAGAGAGAGGGAGGCAACGCCTCTGGCCATGTTGGTGGTGCCACCAACACTAAGAGCCATCTAAATGACGCTTTCAAAGCGCCTCAATCAATGGAGTCTGAGCAAAGAGATGTATGTTCTCGATGTGGAGTGTCTGGTCATTGGGCACACATTTGTAGAGCTCGTGAAGAAATTGTCACCGCCTACAAAGCATATTGTGAAGCAAGAGAAGCTTACTATATGGAACAAGAAGATCAAGAAGATGATCTAGAGTGAAGGGTTGAAGACTAAAAATCTGGTTGGGATCAATAGATCGCCAATTCTGTTTAAGTATTTATTTTTCCAAGAGATGAAATAGGCAATTGCCATATATTTTTGTAGTAAATGCCAATGGATTAGTCTTTCTTCAAAGTAGGCTCATCTAAAGTAAGTGTGATGTCTAGGAAGGTTCTTAGATTAGTGGTACTTAAGCGAGCCTTGCTCCACCGACATCTCTCTACTCACCTGGTCACATTTATTTTGGAATTACCGAAAGAAGTTAGACGACAACCATTGTTTTGCATTAGCTAGCATTTTGGATTAGATTTTCTTTGGTCAAAGAGACAATGATGTAACTTCGTTGGCTTATGAATAAAATTTCGAGTTCTTTTCATTATGACTCCATTTTAATTCTGAGCATATGACTTTGTGACTACGATGGCTGGGCCATCAGTATTAATTCAAGGACATGGAATAGCCCAAGTTCCACTTGCCAAATGGCACCTTAATTACTGTCACAGAAACTCTATACGCTCCTTGGGCCAATCACACCTATGAATAGCCAACGGATTCCATGCGAAAACGCATGTAGAGAACGGAAATGAGTTCCTTTGCAATACCTCTATTGATTACATCTTAGAGAAGTTTATGTGTCTCTCTAGTGGACTCTATGTCACTATTCGAGCTATAAAATCCAGTAAAGTTATAAGAGAAGATCTCTTGGATTTAGACACATATTGGCTTTGTCATGACAGGATAGATCATCCTAGTCATGATATGATGATCCGTCTACTAAAGACTTCACATGGACATCATTTCTTTCGAGCGAAACGAAGCATGAATCAAAAGTTGATTTCTAGACTACGTGTGACCTACCTAGGGCACCGCCTCCGTTTAAATATCTCATGATATTGGTTGATACGCAAACACGCTGGTCATGTGTTGTGCCATTGTCCACCTGTAAATGCTGCTTATGCTACACTCCTAGCAAATATCATATGACAACGGGCTCACTCCCCGGATCATCCTAATTCCGTCAATTGGACTTGACGATGCTAGAGAGTTTACATCGAAGACTTTCGATGGTTATTGCATTGGGACTAATGTTGGACATTATATTCCCATAAACACACCCAATTGGTCTTGCAGAAACAACTACGATGGTAGTATAGACATTGGTAATGTGCACTAATTTCCTTATATCCGCTTGGGGTGATGCAATATCGCATGCAGCTATGCTAATTAGTCTACGACCCATGGCTCTCCAAGTGATGCTGCAACCACCAACTTGCTTCAAATAACGTTTCAGACGCTCAGGCCCAACCAAAATTCTTATTGGTTGCTTCTAAAGCCTCTCGCTCGTTTTACAAAGCTCGTTCCTTAGGGAAATTAGGACTGAGACCGTCCTATGCAAAGGATATGAAAATACTCATTATGTTCTTACATAGAATCCATGGGGATTCTATGGACTGATTCAACTAACTTGTGGACGTTTAAATATCTCATGATATTGGTTGATACGCAAACACGCTGGTCACGTGTTGTGCCATTGTCCACCTGTAAATGCTGCTTATGCTACACTCCTAGCAAATATCATATGACAACGGGCTCACTCCCCGGATCATCCTAATTCCGTCAATTGGACTTGACGATGCTAGAGAGTTTACATCGAAGACTTTCGATGGTTATTGCATTGGGACTAATGTTGGACATTATATTCCCATAAACACACCCAATTGGTCTCGCGGAAACAACTACGATGGTAGTACGGACATTGGTAATGCGCACTAATTTCCTTATATCCGCTTGGGGTGATGCAATATCGCATGCAGCTATGCTAATTAGTCTACGACCCACCGCCACTCAACCTACCTCTACGTTACAGCTAGTAACTGGGTACAAGTATCGTACTTAAGCATATTTGAGTGTGCCTTTATGTGCCAATTGCGCCGGCACTGCGCTCTATAATGGTTCCTCACAGACGAATGGGAAACTACATTGGATTTGAGACTCCAACAATCGTCCGCCACTTCATGCCCTTGCTAGGCGATCTCCTTACCGCAAGATTTGCGGATGTCACTTTGATGAGACAGTCTTCCCATCGTTAGGGGGAGATAAGAACACAGATGTTCAGCAGGAACGACAGAAATTGTCGTGGTCTGTCCTCACTAAGTCTCATCTCGATCCCTACTAAAGTGACGAGATCACACAAATATGCTGCAAACATGCCTGCAAGGAAGGACGTCCCTACGAGAGGACATAGCGCCACCCTACATGGAGGTAGGCATGGTGCCAATGCCAAAGATAGTGGCACTCTGGCGTTATAGGTCATGGCCCCAGCTAGGATGCGTGGGAGGCCCGTGAGTTCAAAGGATACTTTGGCACATTCCAATCCTTTGATCATCGACACTCAAAATCCATCTCATGAGTATCTTCCAGGTTATGGTTATCGTTGGGGGACGCCTCAACGTCAGAACCTATTCTTGAGAATATAGAGCTCTATGAAACTTACACTAGTGTACATGAGATGTGGGATAGAAACTCCATCATAATTGATGATGTAGTTGCGCATGAGTTTGTTGAGTCCGATGATATCGAACCACGCTCCGTTGATGAATGAATGCCAACGTAGAGAGATTTGGCCTAAATGGAAAGATGCGATCCAGGTTAAGATGGATTCTCTAACGAAGAGGAAGGTTTTTGAGCCAGTGATGCCAACACCTCCTAACATAAAAACCTATTGACTAATGGGTCTTCGTTAGAAAGCGTGATGAGAAAAAGATATGGCAATCTCGCCTTATGGCGCAAGACTTCTCACAAAACGTCATGGAATCGACTACGATGAGACATATTCTCTCATAATGGATGTCATTGCACTCCACTACCCTTTCAGTTTGGTAGTTTCTGAATAACTGAACATGCAGCTTACAAATGTGGTCACTGCGTATCTCTATAGGGATCTAGTTACGGAATTGTTGATGTTAGTGACCGAGGGGTCTCTAATTAACCTAAAGAGAGAGAGAGAGAGAAGACACAAGAAATATAGTGGTTCGTTTCCCGCCTTAGCGGGAGACTACGTCCACTTGAAAGCTTAACTATGTGTGTTGGGCCTTGCGGCCCAAAGGGGATTACAAAGTGTGTAATGGGGTGATAAGGAATGTGTTGAGTTATGGGACGAGGCATTCCTTTTATAGGTGAAGGAAGTCATTTCCTTTACATGGTTTTCGATGTGGGACAAGCAACCACCATTTCTAGTCTAAAAAGCCTAGTTGTGAGGGCATGTTGGCAAGGCCGGGAAGGTGGCTTCCCGGCGACGTATTTGCCGCTTCCGGATACCATAGCGTAGCTTGAACATAGGGCTACAAGATACAAGTAGCGGTTGGATCCCATGAGGGTGTTGTTTATGCTTGGTTTAGTAGCAAACTATCCATGCGTAGTGAGAGGTATCTACATGAATATACATGAAGGTTCATAGTGAACTTCATTTACCCAAGTTAAGTGGCACTAGACCACGGAGCGCGTTTACAAAGAGGTTGAAACGCTCACTAAAGTGACTACTTGATTGGGAAGGGATATGCCCACGCGTTTCCATAACAAGTTTCGGATTCTATCGCGGTTCATGCTGGACATGATATTCATTGGAAGCCCTTAAAGAGTTAAGGAAAACCGCTGAACACTTGAAATCCGATTTTGAGATGAAGGATTATGGGAGAACACGATTATGTCTCGGTTTGGAACTTGAGCATCGTGTCGATAGATGCTTAGGCATTTTGACAAGGTCAAGCCTTCAAGCACCCCCATGATCGTCCATAGTCTTGATCCTGAAAAGGATCCTCTTCATTGAAAGGATGATGACGAAGATGTGCTAGAGGAAGAACTGTCTTACTTAGTACAATAGGCGCATTATTGTACTTAGCTAAATGCACAAAGACTGGACATCTCATTTGCAGTAAGCTTGTTAGCTAAGATATAGCTCTGCGCCAACGCGACGCCATTAGGATTGGTGTAAAAGATATTTTTCGGTACTTGAGATGTACGATTGATATGGGCTTGTTCTATCCCTACAGAAAGATGATGAATTCGGACCCATCACACACCAAGAACGCCGCCAACACTGGCCTGCGTCCTCTATCCCCATCCCAAAACGACATGTGTTTTGGAAAGTTTTGCTGATATTGGGTATCTCTCTGACCCATACAAAGGTCATTCCCAAACTGGTTAAGTGTTCACCATGGGTAAAGACCGTGATATCTTGGAGGTCTACAGAACAGACCCTAGTCGCTATATCTTCGAACAATGCAGAGATTATTGCTCTTCACGAAGTGATTCGTGAATGTATATGGATTGGATCCATAGTTACGCATGTTCAAACAATTGTGGTTTGAAGTCTACCACAGATGAGCCTACGAGCATATAGGATAATGATGCTTGTTTTGAAGCAAGGCTACATCAAAAGCGACCACACCAAGTATAATCAGCAACAACAAACTCTCCTCAAGATCTGAGTGAATTAGGTTCAATCTGAGGACAGTGCAGCAGGCTTGCTTACTGAGTCATTGCCTAAATTCCACTTTCGAGAAACATGTTGGTAGCATCGTTTGCGGAAGTTATCCGAACTCCAATGACCGTAGTCGTCAGGGGGAGATGTAGACATCAGGGGGAGGTGTCTACATGTATGGTCTCGAAACGTGAAGGGTGTGTTGTGCTCTTTTTCCCCTTCGACCGAGGTTATTTTTGTCCCACTGGGTTTTTGTTACTCGGCAAGGTTTTTAATGAAGCAACGAGAGGAGCACCACGTTTGGGCGACACAAGGGGGAGTGTTCAAGTAAATCCAGAATATATGTCTGGCCCAAACTCTAGGTTACTTGCTCTAGTTGAAATAGGGTTTATATTAGAGATATTCTCGGAGAATCTTAGGAGATATCCAATCAATGTACGATTATGTTTCCATGTACAACTCTATCTCTATGTTTGTAATCCTCTATATAAAGAGGCCCCTATTATCAATGAAAGCACGACTCAATTCTCTCTCAATTCAGTTTTCCTAAAACAATAGCAACATTGTTCAAGGTTTTAGGGGTAGACCACAATATTTGGGTTTTACAGTTTCATAAATCCTTTTTGTTGCTATTAGGGTTTGAAGTATCACAATTGAAAAACAAAGAAAAACACATTCAACAACTACAATGAACATGTTACGTATCACAAAACGTTGATATCACAAAAGATTAGAGAAAAGACAAAAAATCAAGAAAGAGAGATGATGAAGGACTAACCTCTTCGTGCACAGAGAGAAGAACTGTGATAGACTCGTTTTTTTTTAAGAGGGAACTTTGATAGACTTTTTCAAATCTTTGGTCTGGAGGCTGGAAAAATTATTGGAGTTTGGTATGTATAGTTGTAGTGCTCCGGAAATTCGTTATTATTTTTCGAGGATTTTCTGGAATTTAATTAGTGGTTATTGGACTATTTCGTGGCTCGTGGATGGAGCGGAAGTGTTTCGGACGAATTTTTATTCGAAGAATATGGTTTTAGGAGGAGTGCAAAGGTTGACTTTTTATACGTTAGGTTTCTCCAAAAACTTCTTTCACAAAAGTCGTAGAGCGCATCGTTACGAGTTCGTGGACATGCGGAACGCGGAATTCGGAGTTCGTATAAGGAAGTTATGGCCATTGTAAAAAGTTTCCATTTTGGTTAAATAGAGGAATTTCCTGAAAAATATTAGATTTCCATTTTGGGAAACCCGTCCCTCTTTCTCTCTCCCCGAGCCCGCGTCGCCTCTCTCCCTTCGCCGGCATCGTTCTTCCTCCTCCGGCCACTATAGGACGCGATTCAAAGTGGGTTTTGCTGCCTTGCAAGGCAGAGAAGAAGCTGCAACGGGGACGAAATCGCCTTGATCGGAGTCGGCGATTCCGGCCACCATACCCGGTGATTCTTGAGGCCTTTTGGAGCCCAGAGGACGTAGAAGCTTTCTCCTAGGGTGGCTTGCAACAATTCAACTTGTGGAGATTGAATTTTGGAGTTTGGGATTCTAGCTAGGGTTCATCGGAATTCAAAGCTTTCGAAGTAAATTCCGGCCAAATGGTTTTGATTCAGACTTTGTGCTAGTTATGAAAGTTATAATTGGAGTTGAGATGAAGAACTTTTGTGTTGGAAGTTTTGTCAAATTCTGACTTTGACCCGGTGGCGGCGCCGCCACTGTGGTGGTGTTTTCCAGCGGTTTCCAGCCACCTCAAGGATAGTTTATGTCCCTGATTTTGATCTACTTGTCGATACAAGTATTTCGATATACAACACTTAATTTTTGGAGATCGTATGAGCATGTTAGGGTTTTTGTGATTTCGAACCGTTCGGGTTTCGATCCGTGTGGATCCGACTATCCGATCGACTTATGGTTTTGTCACATCAATCGTAGAAGCATTCCGGAGACTTTGGGTGGTCTCGGATGAGGGTTCGCCTCGATTGGCATTACTTTCAGGGTTGTTGTTCGATTAGGAGTTTCGAACTTTAATCACTTTGTGATTCGTGCACTGAATTGAGACCCTATGTGTTTAGGAACTTGACAGGCTTGTGTTGAATGGATTGCAACGATTTGTGCTTGTTTGATTAGCGTGTGAAGACACAACAAGATTCAGAGGTGAGTAAATCTCACGATATACGTTATGAGCATGATTGATATTCATTATGAGCAAGATTACCATATTGTCTTGGAGTTATTAGGTTAACTATGACTATAGTTGGTATTAGTGGCATTTGTGAGCCCCGGAAAAATGTATCAAGCTTAACGGAGATCGTACGCGAAACTATTCAACGATCTCGATAAAGGTCAAGATGTTCGAGGAAATTTTCAGAAATTTTCATAAAGTGAAATCCTCAATTTAGGAGTTGGATAATAAAGTACACGTCACGACGAGTTCGTGGAAATTTTCGGGGAATTTTCTGGATACCCGAGCCATTTATAGCTATTTTCCGAAGTTGTGGAATTTTAGAAAATAAATTAAAGAAATAGGATTTTCTGCGGTGCAATCCTGGCCGTTGATCTATCCACCGCTTGATCATGGCCATCCATTGATTAATGGACAAATCTATATAAGCCTTTGATCAGTTGGAAGATCCAGAAGGATCGAGAGAGAGAACCAGAGTTCTCTGACCTGACGCGACCCGGAAACCCACAAAGAGGATCCGACTGGCACTACTTCGTCCGGCCACATCACAGCGGCGGACCACCGAAATTCTCTTCGTCTCAACGGCGCTGACATCCCTGTGGCCTCTGATCGTCCATGCATTGATCGTAGATGAAGAATCGACGATAGGAAGCTTTGTGTCTCCTCCGGCGAGTTCTGCAATTTCCGGGTACTCCGGCCACCATCTGAGCTACAAGTGGTATGAAAATCACTCCTCTCGTCATGCTCTACACGTTTATGTAATTAATTTTCAAATTGGATTAGGTTTTGATGGTCTGCGTTTCTGGGTAGCTACGGCTCCGCCGTGTTCTTCGACACCGGTAGCTTTTCCGGCGTCTCTAGGCTTTGTTTCGGCCTCGATTGCAGCTCTGGGCAAGATATTGTGAAGCTTGCTGGCTTATTGGTAGCAAGGTCATCGGTTCATCACCATTCTAGTTTCATCAAGGAATTCAATTCCGGGAAACTAAGTTCGTTTTCGAAGGTATATACCGACCCTTGAACCAGTTTTTCTCTTCCGATGATAATTAGGAGTTAAGCAGCTATGATGGTTTGGTGAAGTGATAATCTGATATTGTGATCTTGAATCGGAAATTTGGTTGAATTATGGGGCTATGCCAGTTTAAATGATTTGTGTAGTTTTGGTGGTCTGAAGATATGTTTGAAATTGTGGCTGTTGTAAAGAAATTGTGTATTGGTTGTGGAATAATCGAAAAGTGGTCAAGTTGTGAAGCTTAGGTGTGCATAGTAATTATACCAGAAGCTATCAAACCAAATTTGAGATGGAATTAAAGTGGAGTGTTGAAGTAATAACAAGTAAAGAAAAGAAATTAATGTGTATACATGTATTGGGTGGCCTTAGTAAATTTGGATGCACCTAAAAGTATTTGGATTTAAGTCGATGTTTGATTTGTTTCGACATGGTCGTAATTGGTCGATATCGTAATTTCAAGTAAAGGTTCGGTAATTTGGGTTAATTATCGAACAAGTCTCGATTGGTCAAAGTTGGTCAACTCCTGGTCAAACTAGGAAAAGTTGGTTGTACGATTTGTTAATCGTCGAGATTTCAGTTATTAATTCAATGCGATATTAACTATCGAAATGTCGAAATCTATGACTCCAGTTACCCGAGGAACAGAAGGTTCGTGACTCTCAGAGTACGTGAGAGAAAGCATCAGAATCCAGGTAAGGATTCAGGACTCTCCTCGGTTAGTGATTTTCTTATATTATTATTAAATGATGCATGTTAGTTGGTATGGTTTGGTCATGTTCAAATGCAATGCACACTAACCAAACCATGTGAGAAATGTGATGGCTTGAGAGCGAAGGGTGGCACTGACTTCCTTGGGTTCGATCCCCAAAACCTCCGGAGGGTTAGTTACACCGGTCGGACGGTGAGCGATCGCAATGACGACTCGATCCGTGTGTGTAGCTAGGTAGCGGATCCTCTCGCTACGCTTACCTGGTGATAAATTAAATTGAGGTAAGGTCGTGTAGTGGGTCTATGGGACCGGCCATCAGGTAATACTTGGATTTGGCGCCGTATTTATTTAAGCATCATGCATAAGTTTTCAAATTGAAAAATATTATGAAGTTTGTCGTTCCTTTAAATATTTGGTTTAAGCATGTGTTCATACTGGAGCTCCAACATTTATTTGTTGATTTTCAAACCTAGTCGAGTTAGAGTTCCTGTTGAGCAGCGAGGACGAAAGCTCACCCCTACAACAGTATGAATGCAGGTATTGTGCACTGTTGACTGGACAATAGCGGATGGAGCTGGGTGAGCAGAACAAGTTCGGTAAATTATCGTGTGAACCTGATTCTAAATTCTATTTCTCGAACTTTGTGTTCTGGAACTTGTGGTTATCTAGTCTCGTGTCATCTTTTAGTTGAATTCTCTTCAAGTGAAATTCAACCTTGTGTGAGCCTTTATCCAAGTTCTGGACGAATGAAATAGATTTCAGCAACTCAAGTTTTTCACCTCAAGAATATTTGTAGCTTCTGCTGTGTTTTTACAAAAAGTTTTTCAAACAAAATGCCTAGCGGTTCTCTAGGATGTAAATCGAGAGTTCGGTTTATGTTTTAGAGACTCGCGGCACTGTGACGTGCTTAAGCTGGTGAGGTGCAGCTTGGGGCGTTACAGCATTCCTGAGTGAATGACTACGTATATGTATATATATATGTATATATATATATATATATATATATATATATATATATATATATATATATATATATATATATATTACGTGAAATATATATGTATTAGTGCAATTGTTGTGATATGGGCAGCTTAGGACGTATTGAGTTCATTATTGTTGGATGTAGTGGAATTGAGTATTGGGTTGTGATAATAGAATTTCATTTGTTGAGATACCATGGGTCTAGTATGACCATCTTAATTGGTGATTTAAGATATGGTAGCTTGTGTAGGATTATTTGTGTAATGAATCGTTGAAATCTGTGTGATGAATATTGTGATGTTTGTCATGAAAAGTTTGTGTAGGAATATTTGTGTAATGAATCGTTGAAATCTGTGTGATGAATATTATGATGATTGTCATGTAAAGCTTGTGTACGAATATCTGTATAATGAATCGTTGACATTAGTGTGATGAATCTTTGTGATGCTTACTATCTGTGTGATGACCGGCGAAATCTGTGTGATGATCGGCTAGATAATTGCTAACTGTGTGATGATCAGTAGGATGATGGCTATCTGTGTGATGACCGGTGGAATCTGTGCGATGATCAGTGTGATGACTGCTCGATAGCGGAGCTGAATTGTTATTAAGTTAACAATGATCGAGAAGACTGTAGTGATGGTCGGGGCTACCTACGGATGTCAGAGTGTGGGGTTACGATGACTACTATGACTTGAATTGCTTGACTTAATATGACCTCCTGAACTAAACTATATGTAGGGGTTACCATGAATTGTTTTGCTTGTTTTGAGTTGTAATTGCCTTGTTTTCTTCTTGATTTATTGATTGATGGTTTGATTTATCTTAAAGGCCATAGTGGTGACGATTGTGCTCTGTGGTGAGGATAGGAAGGTAATTCATTGATTTTCACCTTTGATGTCAACAAAGGCTTCTAGTGGAGAGGGAATGAGTGTGATTTTGAAATTCACCGTAGTGCGTTAGAATGGTATCAAACATTGCTTGAGGAAGTCTTGTTTGACTAAAATTTGTGTAATTGGATGCTAGGTTAAGAATCTGAGCATGAGGCTTTAGTCACCAGTTGACTTATGTAAACATGATATGGAAGGATATGAAATTGATGGTTGTAGGCGTGAGTTATGTGCATATCGTGTTTAGGTTGAGGTGACTTAAGAATGAATTGTTGCTTTGTGGTTTTGAGTTTAGTCATACAAGCTTTCATAAGCTTACCGGGTTTGTTGTGTGGCAACCCGGTGCACTATTCAATGGTGTAGGGGTTAATCCTACAGGTCAGGGTAATCGTGACTGAAGCTGGGATTGCGTGCTGGTAGCATACGGTAGGAAGCCAATTTTGTGACTTTACCGTTATTAAGACTTCCGCTCGTAGTAAGCTCTGAGGAGCATTTACTTATTATTTTGTTGTGGCAATTTAATTTGTAAACTTGTGTAATATTTGACTCTGCGGAGCGAGTCTGTATTGACATAGTGGGTTCAGGGCATCAGTATGTATTTGGTTTAAAAAGGAAAAAGTTTTCCAGATATTTTGTATTGATGGCTGAACCATCACGCATGTATAATTATGGGATTATATATCGATTTTATTTATGTTTTAAAAATCGGGGCGTGACAATAGTGAACACTACAAAGTTCATGATTATCCATGATTTTCTAATTCCATAAGTATGAATGATATTTTGAATACCGTTGTACTTTTATTTATTTTTAAAAGTCCTAATTGAATACCCCTAGATTTTGGTGAAATTCATGGAGTCTTTAAAAATCCTAATTGAATACCTTAAGACTTTCATGGACTGCTAAAAGTCTATATTGAATACACCCAGACTTTTAAATTCCATAGATTTCTTTAAAAGTTCCACTAATTCCATATACAATACACCCCCGTTAGTTTAGGGACAATTCTGGATGTTTTGGTCCATATTTTCGCTCTAATAAAGAAGGTAACCACCAAAACAAGTGGACACCAAACCATGGTGGTGAACATGTAAAGAGAGAGGGAGGCAATGCCTCTGGCTATGGTAGTGGCGCCACCAACCATAAGAGCCATCCAAATCACGCCCTAAAAGAACCTCAATCAAGGTAGTCTGACCATAAAGATGTTTGTCTTCGATGTGGAGCATCCAAACATTGGTCAAAAGCTTGTAACGCATCCCAGAATGTTACAAACGCATACAGGATGTATTGCGAAGCAAGGGAAGCAAACTATATGGAATAAGAGGATCAAGAAGGTGATCTCAAACTAAGGGGGGAAGAATTCAAATCGGACCAAGATCAAGAGACTAACGATTTTGAATAAGTCTTTATTTTTTCAAGAGATGTAATAGGCAATTGCCATATAGTTTGTACTAAACGCCATTGATTTAGTTTTTCTTCAACTAGCTAGGCTCATCCAAAGTGAGTATGACGTCTAGGAAAGTTTTGAGATAAGTGGTACTTAAGCGAGCTTTGCTTCACCACCATCTCTCCACTTCCCTAATCATATTTATTCTGGAGTTACCGAAAGAAGTCAAACGACTACCTTTGTTTTGTATTAGCTAGTTTCGGATTAGATTTTCTTAATGGTTAAGAAACAATGATGTACACCGTTGGCTTATGAATAAAATTTCGAGTTCTTTTCATTATGACACCAATTTAATTCTAAGCATATTCCTCTGTGACTATGATGGTTGGGCCATCAGGATTAGTTCAAGGACATGGAATGACCCAAATTCCTCTTGCCAAATGGCACCTTGATTACTGTCGCAGAAACTCTCTAGGCTCTTATGAGCCAACGGATTCAATGCGGAAACTCATATAGAAAATGGAAAAGAGTTCTTTTGCACTACTTCTAATTATTGCGAACAAATGCGCATCTTAGAGAAACTTATGTGTCTCTCTAATGGATTTTATGTCATCACTATTCGAGCTATTAAATCCAATAAATTTATGAGAGAAGATCTCTTGGATTTAGACACATATTGATTTTGCCATGACAGGATAGGTCATCCTAGTCATGATATGATGGTCCGAATACTAAAAAGTTCACACGAACATCCATTCTTTCGAGCGAAACGAAGCAATAATCAAAGGTTGATTCCTGAACTAAGTAACCTCCACCGCCGCCAGCCCTAGGCTGGTGCAACCCATATCCATGACACCATGGATTGCGTCTATCATGGTGATGGCGCCCCAAGTGATCTTGTAATCACCAACTTTGCTTCCAATAGCGTTTCAGACGCTAAGACCCAACCAAAATCTTCATTGGTTGTATCGAAGGCCCCTTGCTCGTTCTGCAAAGCCTGTTTTTTATGAAAATTAGGACCAAGACTATTCTATGCAAAGGATACAAGAATGCTCATTCTGTTCTTATATAGAATCCGAGAGGATTATGTGGACCGATTAAACCAACTTGCGGATATTTAAATATTTCATGATGTTGGTTAACACGCAAACACCTTAGTCACGTGTTGTGTAATTATCCACTTGTAATGTTGCTTACGCTACACTCCTAGCATAGATCATATGACAATGGGCTTACTCCCTGGATCATCCTATTCAGTCAATTGGACTTGACAATGCTAGAGAGTTTACATCAAAGACTTTTGATGATTATTACATATCACTGGGACTGATGTTGAATATTATATTCCCATGTACACACCAAATGGTCTCGCAGAAACAACTACGATGGTAGCCGAACATTGATAATACACACCAATCTCCCTATATTTGCTTGGGATGATGCAATATCACATGCAGTTATGCTAATTCGTCTACGATCCACTGCCATTCAAGTATCTCGTACTTACGCATATATGAGTGTGACATTTATGTGCCTATTGCGTCGCCACAGGGCACTTAGATGAGTCATCATAAACGAATGGGCAAATACGTTGGATATGAGACTCCAACAATCGTCCGCCATTTATTGCTAGGCTATCTCTTTACCACTAGATTTGCAGATTGTCACTTTGATGAGACAGTCTTTCAGTCATTAGGGGGAGATAAGAACACGAATATTTAACAGGAACGACATGAATTGTCGTGGCCTGTCTCCACTATGCCTCATCTCGATCCCCACTAAAGTGACGAGATCACACATATTTACTGCAAATATGCCTGCAAGGATGGACATCCCTACGAATGGACGTAGTGTCACCCTACACGGAGGTAGGAATGACACCAACGCCATAGAGAGTGGCACTCTGGTGTCACAGGCCAAGGCCCCAGTTTGATGAGACAGTTTTCCGGTCATTTGATCATCGACACTCAAAATCCGTTTGGTGTCACAGGCCTTGGCACAACTCAATCCTTTGATCATCGACACTCAAAATCTATCTTATGTGAATGTTCCGGATTAAGGTTATCGTTGGGGGATGCCTCAACGTCAGATGTTATTCTTGAGAATATAGAGCTCTCTGAAAATTACACTAGTGTACATGAGACGTGGGATAAAAACTCCATCATGATTGATGATGTATTCGCGCATTTCATATCGTATTAGTTTGTTGAGTCCGATGATATCGAACCACGCTTCGTTGATGAATAATGGATACCAACGTAGAGAAAGTTGGCCTAAATGGAAAGATGTGATCCAGGTTAAGTTGGATTCTCTAACGAAGAGGAAGGTTTTTCAAACCAGTGATGCCGACACCTCCTAACATAAAAACTATTGACTAATGGGTCTTCATTAGAAAGCGTGATGAGAAAAACATATGATAATCTCGCCTTAAGGTGCAAAACTTCTCACAAACGCCTTGGAATCGACTATGAGGAGACATATTCTCCTGTAATGGATGTCATTGCACTCCACTACCTTGTCAGTTTGGTAGTTAATTTTTGAATAACTGAACATGCAACTTATGAACTTGGTCACTACGTATCTTTATGGGGATCTAGATACGAAATCTATGTGAAGGTTCCTGATGGACTTCATTTACCAAAGTCAAGTGGCTCTAGACCACGAAGCGCATTTGCAATGAGATTGAAACGCTCACTAAGTGACTACTTGATTGGAAAGAGATATGTCAATGATGAATTATGGCGGCGCGTTTCCCATGACAAGTTTCGAATTTTATCGCAGTTCATATTGGTGACATGATCTTCATTAGAAACCCTTAAAGAGTTAAGAGAAACCGTTGAACACTTGAAATCCGAGTTTGAGATTAAAGATTTTGGGAGAACACGATTTTGCCTTGGTTTGGAACTTGAGCACCATGTTGATGGATGCTTAGGCATTTTGACAAGGTCAAGCCTTCAAGTACACCTATGATCGTCTGTAGTCTTAATCCTAAAAATGATCATCTTCATCTAAAGGATGATGACGAAGATGTGCTAGAGGCAGAAGTGTCATACTTAAGTACAATAGGCGTATTATCGTACTTAGCTCAGTGCAAAAGACCGAACATCTCATTTGCAGTGAACTTGTTAGCTAGATATAGCTCTGCGCCAACGCGATGCCATTAGATTGGTGTAAAAGATATCTTTTGATACTTGAGATGTATGGTTGATATAGGCTTGTTCTATTTCTACAGAGAGATGATGGATTCAGACCCATCCCATACCAAGAACGCCGCCAACACTGGTCTGCATCATATGTCCCCATCCCAAAATGACATTAGCGTTTTGGAAGGTTTTGTTGATGCTGGGTATCTCTCTAATCCACATAAAGGTTGTTCCCAAATTGGTTATGTGTTCACCATGGGTAAGACTGCAATATCTTGGAGGTCTACAAAACAGAATCTAGTCGCTACTTCTTCGAACCATGTAGAGATTAATTACTGCTCTTCACGAAGCGGTTCGTGGATGTATATGGATTGGATCCATAATTATGCATGTTCGAAGCAATCGTGGTTTGAAGTCTACCACAGATGAGCCTACGAGCATTTATGAGGATACTGCTACTTGCTTTAAACAAAAGAAGCAAGCTTACATCAATGACGACAACACCAAGCATAATCAACAACAACATACTCTTGGAGATCAAAGTGAACTAGGTTCGATCTGAGGACAATATGGCGGACTTGTTCACTAAGTCATTGCCTAAATTCACTTTAAAGAAACATGTTGGTAGCATCAGTTTGCAGAAGTTATCCGAACTCCCATGATCGTAGTCATCAAGGGGAGATGCAGACATCAGGGGGAGATGTCTACATGTTTGGTCCCAAAACGTGAAGAGTGTGTTATACTCTTTTTCTCCTTTGACTGAGGTTATTTTTGTCCCACTGAGCTTTTGTTACTCGGCAAGGTTTTTGATGAGGCAACGAGAGGAGCACCACGTTTGGGAGACACAAGGGGAAGTGTTTAAAGACATCTGGTTTATGTGTCTGACCCAAACTCTAGCGACTTGTCCAAGTTGTAGTAGGGTTAGTCTTACAGATTTTTTCGAAGATATCTTATTCATTGTATGATTCAGTTTCTACGTAAGACTCATATTCTCTAGTTGTAACTCTCTATATAAAGAAATCTTTATTATCAATAAAAGCACATATCATTCTCTCTGAATTTCTGGTATTCTACAACATTATTCAATTTAAACCATTAGTTGTTATCTGATCTAATGGTCTAGAATCAAAGTACAATCTTGACTATAATTTAGGTGGATATTGATCCGCCCCGTTTTAATAAAAATAATAGGACAAACATTATAAATGGTCCCCGTGGTTTGGGGTCATGACTATGTTTGCCCCCGTAATTTAAAAATATCCAATTTTGGTCCTCGGGTTTCATTAATCAACCAATTTTGGTCCAACTATAAGATTCCGTCTAACACCGTTAGTAAGGCTCTCACATGCATGTCACATGCCGGGGTATTTTTGTCTTTTTCATTTAAACCTCAGTTACCCACTCCTTGTTTACAACTCCATGTTTCAACTGCATCCCTTTCGTGCTCCTCTCTTTCGCGCTGCTCTCAAGAACACCAACAAGAATTGAAAAATTAGGGTTCCTCATGAATTGGAATCTGCATCAAGGATTTCATTCCTCGATCATGGTGTAGGTAAAAATATATATTTCCCTTGATTTATATAACTACGAAGAGGTCAAATAGAGCATATAACTACACATTAGTTCTGTGTGGTCTTGTGCATATGATGGTATGTTAAGATCTACTTAACTAGCTGATATATAAACAGCTAGAATATGATGAACTTATCACAATATATACAAATTCTGTGGCAATATGATTATTTTGAGTAAATATACAGTACTTTCCATTCTATCTTTAAGTGATAATTAAAAATCATGTGAAGTTTTTCTTTTTCTGAAGGAGTTTCAAAGGTACTTAATAGATTTTTGTTTGTGTATTTGTGCTACGTCTAAACAAATTAATATGAGGCAAGCTCTATCTCCAGATATTTTCTCAATTGCAGGTGTTCAAGTTGAGGCAACTGAGGGTGTAGCAATTGGAGTGAAATCATTTTGCTTGAATGGGTGAGGAGAGATCATTGCGAAACTTCTACTGTTGTGATAAAAATTTGGGAGATAATTGGAGCTATTATTATTTGTGAAAAATTCTATGTAGTTGTAACCCATGAATAATTGGTGTATGAATGCTTGAGGTTCTTGGGATGTTGTTGCTGTTATATATCTTGTAATATCTAGCAAGTGATCATTCAATTCTGTTTGTTTGTGTACCAAGTTGTCTTCTAACTTGATGTTTTAAAGACACAAAAGATACAGCCACAGCATTCCACTACAAGACTGAAAAGCTTCATGTTATATTTTTACTTACCAAGATTTCTTGTTTATTTTTCCTTGTCAGTGTCTAGATAAGATCATCGCTAAATATTTCTTTTGTATCATAGATCATGAAATTATACATCATTAATTGTTATTACCAATATTAAAAACTATTTTTCCATCAAATATTAATTGGAGTGGATATAGATGAGAGAAAACACTGAATTGCAGCAAATTCATATATGAATACACAATTGAAAATCATTCCAAGCTTACACAATACTGACAATAGAGTGCCAGACCTTCTATCATGCCAAGCATGCTGCCAATACTTGTTTGAATATCAAAATAGACTACTAACTACTTAAAGATAATGTGGACACCAGAAGACCAACACAATCACCTAAAATAATCATAAATTTGATTTATGCCAAAAGACTAATAACACTGCTCATTTTTTCCACTGAGGAGTCATTCCAGGTGGTCTACATATGGGTGCAAAACCTTGTGTAGTATTTGAGGATGTCATTGAAGCCAACCCAAACTTCGAAGTTGATGTACTACTCTTGGAAGATTTCTTTTGTGTTGGAGCAGTGGATGTGCCAAACTTAGGAGCTGAAGTTTCAGCCTTCTGTTGAGGCATAATGTTTACTCTAGAAGTTGAGGTAGTTGTCTTGGAACAATTCTTGTGTCTTGGAATTGTGGTGAATGTGCCACCTCATGACACTCTTGTAATGGTAGGTTGGCGTGGAACTTGGACCTGCAAGCAAATCACCACTTAATTATAGCTATCTACATACAAGGTCATATAAGTATATAACATAAGCTATAATTAGAGATATACATAGCTAGCCTCATGTGGATTGCAATACAGCCCTTGCCATGAGTTTGTGCTTGCACTAGGCATATTTGAATTTGCAGTTGGTCCAATGTTTTGGCATGAAGTAGGGCTAACACTTGTAGTCTTCTTTGTCTGAGTAAATGTAAACAACATAGAGAATATCATCAAAAATCAAATTCTGGTATAAATCAAATATCATAATCTTACGTTAAATAAATCAATCTTATCGATATGTTTCGATATGTTTACCCTTTTTCCTTGTCTTGAACCTTGTTCTGAAGTTTCACCACTTTCTTGACCTCTTTTTACAGTAACATTTGCTGCCCTTGGATAAGCATATCTTATATCAACATATACATTTGGGGGGACATCTACAGGCTGATTTTTACAACTTCTCCTATTGTGTCCTTTTCCATAACACTTGGTACATGTAGTGGTCTTTCCCTTTCTACTGACAACCTGCATAGGATTGTTAGGATCTTTCTCCATTTATGGGTCCTTCCGCCTAACCTTCTTTGGCCTGCCTGGTTGCTTTTTCACTAATGGGGGCAAGAGTGGCTCTTGATTACACTTAGGTCACATGTCAAACCCTCTAATTGGGTGAATCATAGGCTCATAAGTCTTCAAGTAAGTCTCCTTATGATAATATTTATCAACATAAGCCTCTGGTTTCTCCCTATTATAATGAATACATGCAACAACATGCGTGCATGGTATTCCTGTCAAATTCCACCTTCTACAGCTACATGCCCTTTCTCTTAAATTAACCACATGCCTATCTTTTATAGTCTCTCCCACTTGAAATTTAAAATTTCCTGAGTATGTTGGTGTATAGTACCTAGATGCAAGAATGGCCTTGTTCAGCTTCTTCTGAATTTTGGGACATACCACATTCTGAAATTCAACAATTTGCTGTCTTTTAACTTGATATCTCCTCATTAAATTACACCTTATCATCTCCAACATGGTTAATATGGGCTGGTCTCTAGCAGTAAGAATCCAATTGTTGAAAGTCTCACATAGGTTATTCAAAAGCATATCACACTTTAACCTGCTTGTAAACCTAGACCTAGCCCATCTTCTAGAATCTTTTCCTACCAACCAGTTATATGCAGGTTTACTCAACTTCTTCAACTTCATAATTTCCGTCTCAAACTCAGCATTATTAGGTGCCATAGCAGCACTCCATAACAAGTCTTTCAAAGCCTTACCTTTGTGAAGTTTTTTTAAATTCCCGTACAAGTGTCTCACACACCATCTATGATATGCCGTTGGTACCACAATTTTGAAAGCCTCATCTAAACCCTGAAAGTAAAAATGCAAATTTTTTTTGGTGAATTACGTTTTGTTTCCTAGATTTTATGCACAAAACAAGCAAGATACTATTTTTTTATGACTCAAAACTTGATTAATAAGGATAAACTAAATGGACATTGGAAATCCTACTAATTTATTAATTGACTAAATACTTGTTACTCCCTGTACTTTATGGCTGAAAACAGTTCAGTCACTCACCTTTTAAATTAAACAGGTTAGTCCTTATTCTATCTAATTGACTAATTCTCACATAACAGGTCCAAAATGACCATTATACCCCTCACTTCCTTTTTTTTTTTTTTTTCTTTTTTAGTGTTTTAATTTTTCTCTATTTTTTTTCTGCTCCTCTCTCTCTCTCTCTCTCTCTCTGGGGATTGGGGATTTTCCTCCATGGCCTCCACAACCATTTGTGGGTCTTCTCCAGTGACTCTGCAGCTCCCCACTCCAGTTCCCCGACCCCAATTCCAGCTCCGATCCCATTTCCAACCAGCCCGCCTCCACCGAGCTCTACTTCCAAACCACCACTCAAACCCCCAATCTCTCACCCTCGTCTGCCTCTTTTGCTCAAGGTTCTAAAAAACGCTAGGCGCTAGTCGAGCGATGACCCGAGGACTAGCGCCTAGGGGCCTAGGCGGGGACTAGGCGGTTTTAATTATTTAGTTTTTTAATTATTTTTATGACATATAATTATATAAATAAAAATATTTAAAATATGAAAATTAATTATAAATAGTTTAAATAATCAAAATAGAGAATAGATCGAAAGAATTTAACAATAAATCATAATATTAGCCTAAATAAAGTCTAATTTTAAGTGGCTTTGTTATATTCTCTCAAAAAAAAAAAAAAAGTGGCTTTGTTATATGACTTGATTCAATGAACAAACCACATGTATGTCAAATTGTGAGTACACGTTTGTTTGGTTTAGCAAACGTGTCAACTTGAAACAGCCTATGCTGGGTTCTAATTGCTAAACCAATCTCTTTGGATTTTCTCTTCCTTCGCCCCACTACACCAGAAGACAAAGCCTCATTCTCTCTTTCCCACGGCGACCCCATACACCATTTTCAATTACCACCACTCCATTCCCATTGCAATACGACCTGATCTTCAACCGCTTAACTCAATCTTCGCTGGACCACCACCCTCGCCGTCGCGTCGCTCACGCTAGCAAATCCGACCTCGATAATAACTTATCCAGGTCAGAGTTAGAATTGCTGGAAAAGCCTAACTCCGAGTCGGGCTTCGAGAACTGACAGGACCAAAAGCTTAGTGATTATCCAATGGAGACATCCAAAAGAAGATATTACAAGTAAATATACGGCGGAGATTCAGAGGAGGAGGAAAAGTGGTGGAAGGAGAGAGGTTGGTGGAGTTGAAGTCGTAGGTGGTGGAGAGAGAAGTTGTTATGATTTGAATCAGTCCGCCTAGCGCCCAGCCCGCCCAAACCGTCTAGGCGCCCGCCCAGACTAGCTGAGCGCCCGTCCAACTGCAAAACGATTTCCCTTGTTGCCTAGCCCTTAATAGGGGCGGTCAATGGACGCCTAGCGCCTAGGCGAGCGCCCAGACCGTTTTTTAGAACACTGCTTTTGCTTCACTAAATCCTAACCAGAAACCCCAACCCCCAAACCGGATCCACTCCAGTTCCCCGACCATAATTCCAGCTTCGATCCCATTTCCAACCAGCCTGCCTCCACCGAGCTCCCCTTCCAACCCACCACTCAAACCCCAATCTCTCACCCTCCTCTGCCTCTTTTGCTTCACAGAATCATAACCAGAAACCCCAACCCCCAAACCGGATCCACTCCAGTTCCCCAATCCCATTTCCAACCAGCCCGCCTCCACCGAGCTCCCCTTCCAACCCACCACTCAAACCCCAATCTCTCACCCTCCTCTGCCTCTTTTGCTTCACCGAATCCTAACCAGAAACCCCAACCCCCAAATCGGATCCGCTTCTAATGCCCCACTTGACTCACAAAATGGATCCGCCATCCCGACGGCACCATCACACAAAACACTAAGACCTAGGAAGCTACGTTGGTTTCGGAGCCCAGAAAAGCTCGAGGACATTATCAGAATACTAATCCGAGTCCAAATTCCGGTGCTCTATTACTGAAGTAGTTGCTTGACGCTCCGTGTAATTCAAATTGGAGAGATCTGCTTTGCCTCCGGCGAGGTAGCTGCGACATGAGCTTCTTCGTCTTCAGGCGAGGCAATGACACCGTTTTGAGGCTTTGCATTGCTCGGATCAATCAAAATTTCATTTTGTAATGGAAATTCAATTTTTGAAGTTTTGAATTTTTTAGAGGAGAGTGTGAAAGGCTTTGATGTTCTGTTCGGTTGAGAGAGAGAGAGAGAGAGAGAGAGAGAGAGAGGAGAAAAAAATAACAGAGAAAAGAGAGAGAGAGAGAGAGAGAGAGAGAGAGGAGAAAAAAAAATAGAGAAAAAAAAGGAGAGAGATTAAAAAAAGAAAGAAAAATAATTTTAAAAAGGAAATAAGGGTATAATAGTCATTTTAGACCTGTTGTGGACCTGTTGTTTCAAAATTAGAGAGAATAAGGACTAACCTGTTTAATTTAAAAGGTGAGGGACTGAACTATTTTTAGCCGCAAAGTACAAGGAGTAACAAGTATTTAGTCCTTTATTAATTACCTTTTGTTGATTAGAGACAAAATTCCATCCATGCATCTCAACAGGTCCAAGATCTTCAATTAGAAGTTGTAGAAACCAATACCATGTTTCCTTATCTTCACTCTCCACCACTGCATAGGCTATTGGATACATATTGTCATTGGCATCAATGCCAACTGCAACTAGTAGTTGCCCTGTGATAACGCGCGTATTGACAACTTCAATTTCTTTTACATTAATTTAGAGTAATCACAAATTTATATTGTACATACCACCTATATTACATACCGCCAAGCATAAGCAACGACCTCTTAGGTGGGCCCCGCGACATGGCTAGTCCCACCTACGACTTGCATCCGGTAGTCCGACACCCGAGCTACCTCGCTATGGTGGAGGTCGGCCGGTACCTCGTAGGGAGGCCACCCTCCCATGCTCTCCAAGAGGCTTCAAGAGAAGCAATATGTATGTTGTGTCCCACATCGGAAATGTAAACTAGATGGGGACTTCCTTTAGTTATAAGAGGAAGTCCTCCCCTTCTTAGAATGGATGGATCCATGATCCCCTCACTTGTATCACTACAAAGGTCACTTGACCTCACTCATAGTAGAACCTCTAAGTGGACGTAGCCTTGCCTCAAGGGCAAGGTGAACCACTATATATGCGGTGTCATCTCTCTCTCTCTCTATCCCCATCATGCTTCTTAGTTACCGTATTCTTCAGTAGAAACATTGGCGCTAGAAGGAGGGGCCCTATGTTTGGGTATGAACCTCCGACCTTGAAGACAAGCCATCCGGGTACATGAGTACATGCATGCGGGTACTTGAGTCAGCGGGGTGCCTCTACCCCTAAGCCTCCGGTACTTTCACAAGCCAGCGGGTACGTGCACACCCCACACCCTCAACTCATTGGCCAAATCTCATTTTGGCACCCACAAACTCAAACCCTCCCGGGACCATATTCTTCCCGGTGACTACCATCGGGCCAAGTCTCCGGTACCACTCATGGTCACGCTGCCACAGCACCACTCATCAAGGAGTCAAGGTCCAGTTGACAACGAGTTCCCACTTAGCTTCGCCAACAACACATCGGTGATATGCACCATTTCATCACCGGTACTCGGAAAGTTAATTTGAAACTGTATACTCAACCCAGAGATCACAAGCCACCGACAATCCTCGGTGCTCCCACTCCCGGAAGCAAAGCAACCTTGCTTAATCTCAAATCTCGTGGTCACCAGTACCTCATCATTCCCGTCGATCATCTGATTCTCTAAACAAGCTTCTACGGCCCTCGACCCGCCCGAGACTCCGTACGTGAAGTTTCAAGTACATCCCGGTCAAGGAGCTACACAGCTACGCCTATCTTCATATGCGACTTTGGGATCTATCCGTTCGGGATTTCGGGTACCTGCATATCCTTCCGGGACATCCATGGCTCCTCCGGGAGATTCAAAAAAAAAAAAAAAAAAAAAAAAAAAAAAAAAAAAAAAAAGGGTGATGGATCTACTCTGGACACCCAACCCACCCCGGTGACTCACCCACAGCGTGACAACTTCTATCGAAGGGTCCCGTCCGGGACAAGCCAGTTTGTCACCTTCCGAACTGATCTGAACTGGTATGAATGCATCCATGCACGAGCAGTTTCGAATACGACCCGAGTCAAGGAGCCATCTTTCCGGCACTTTGGAGTACTTGCACACTTCGGGGACCTCTTTAACTTCTTCCCCACCTGGATCATCACCGACCGGGACCTCTTTGGTTAGTCAAACTCCACCAAGAACTTAGCTTTGTTTTCTTCTACAACATTAGCTACCTCCTCCGAGGGGCAACACACAGCAACCCGCTCACTTTCGACAACCCGGATCCTTTCTTGATTCCCGGTCGACATCGATTGTTCCCGGGTTCATTGGCAACCGGGAAGCTGGTTTGGACACCAACCCGGTGAGCATAGGCCATCGGGGACCACCCAAGCAGGGTTTTGGCAACAACCATCCGGGGTTCTATGGATCTACCTAACCCGGAATCTTCCTCGTCTGGTACTCTACTTGCAGCGCTGCCAGAATTCCAGAGCTCCCGGCAGTATACTTCGATGAGCAAGAAAAGCTAAGTCTTCACACTTACCATTTCTCAAATTTATCAGTAATCAACTAATCATATCTGTGCATGATGCTGCTCTTTGTGCAAATTACTGCCTACTCTATATGCATCGATCTGCTTTCAGAAAACAGGTACCGGTGTTCAAATATAGCTACCATGTATATCTTCTTTCATGAGAATCGAATGTCCACCTTTTATAAACTTTTCTTTTTCCTGAACTAAACCACCATGTGGTGCACATGCACAGGCTTAAAGGCTATAAAATGGATGCCCCGTCCACATTATATGTTTTGACAGACATGCATGTGGTTCTTTTCACTCGGCACAAGTTCGTGTCAAGCATGATATTATAATATCAAATCCAAATATTGCATACTTGCATAAAGTTATGATTCGTGGCTTTATATTTGAGGCATGATTATGATCTAGAGGTACACATGTCAAGCATGCATGGCTCTCTTAATTCAGATACTACATGCAACATCACACGGGTGCATCACAATACAATTAGCTACTTATACCATGACTTTGTCAACTATCATTTTGATCCCCATCTTTTAAATAACCCACTTGTCACATTTGCTGCATGCAAAGACAAACTTTGCGCACATTACAACCGAGCATTCCTCATGCTTCATGTCTGTCTCATTAGAGCGAGATCAAATATTAGCTTAATTTTTCATTATTGGCCTCACACATTTTAATTACAATCCAAACGGTCTTTCATTGCCAATTAACATGCTAGTACATGAGCTCACCACTCATGCCTCTCAAGTTTCATTCGAAAATTATATATTCAGTTTGAGAAATGTTCAAACATATATTTGTGCATAATTACATGATTCAATGAAGTCTCGGCTACATACATTCAGTCCATCAAATTGCCATGAACAGTTACTAGCGTCTTTGAGTACTCTATGTTTATGCATTGGTACTATATAATCAAAATGCCTCATACACTTCTAGTTTTCAAGGCACTTTATATCCATATAAACACATCCTATATGTGCATCGCCTTACCTGCCTCATAAGCTACATATAAGCAAATTATTGATGTTGTTGATTAACAAACTTAAATATATGCTAATCGTTTCCTTTGTTTTGAGGTTCGATTATCCTTCTCGGGAACTTCCTCACAACGGAACCGATACCTCCATGGTCGATTGGAACACTTCAAATAAAGCCTCACGATTGTATACTTCAATTCTTATCATACCATTGAAGTCTCATCCTATCGCCTCCAGATAAGTCATTATCTTACTTTCTTTCAAGTGGAGCCAATCCCATGCTTTACATGCTTTGATGATGACTTATCTAAGCATGCTTACAAAACGTGATAATTTAAGTATCATATCTATTGTGCTCTGTATTAATGTCATACGTTAATTTAATTGTCAACCAATTAAAATTGCTACATATATACATGTGACACTCACTAAATAAATGCAACATGCATCTCATAAATCCCCGCCCCGAGCACGGTACCCCCAAGGGGTAACCCAAGGTCATATCCTTGCATAAATCCTCTCTAATCAGGCGAGGTACCTCAACGGGGTTACGATGCTCAAAGCCATCATTCTACCCGGGGCCCGAGGCCACCGGTTACCCCAAGGGGGTTACATCATTCTACCCGGGGCCACGCCACCGGGTAAAGGAGGCCTACAGGCCCTCATTCAACCTCATTGGGTTAAGGAGGCTCAAGCCCTCACGTGACCCCACCGGGCCACGCTGTACAAGCCCTCACTCTACCCTTCCGGGTACTAGAGGCATCAAGCCCTCACTCTACCCTATCGGGTACTAGAGGCATCAAGCCCTCATTCTACCCTTCCGGGTACCAGAGGCCCATGTCCTCAATCTACCCTTTCGGGTATCAGAGGCTCAAGTCCTCATCTACCCTTCCGGGTACCAGAGGCCCATGTCCTCAATCTACCCTTCCGGGTATCAGAGGCTCAGGTCCTCATTCTACCCTTCCGGGTACCAGAGGCCCATGTCCTCAATCTACCCTTCCGGGTATAAGAGGCTCAAGTCCTCATTCTACCCTTTCGAGTACCAGAGGCCCATGTCCTCAATCTACCCTTCCGGGTATCAGAGGCTCAAGTCCTCATTTACCCTTCCGGGTATCAGAGACCCAAATCCTCATTCTACCCCATCGGGAACCATAGACTCAAGTCCTCATTTACCCTTCCGGGTATCAGAGACCCAAATCCTCATTCTACCCCATCGGGAACCATAGACTCAAGCCCTCAGAAAACCCCACTTGGTACCGAAGGCGGGGTAAGCCAAGGTCCAGTCCCTTGCTTTTGGGTCATCTCACCTCCCGAGCATTATCTATACTTAGGGGACTTATTCATACCACTTATCACAAGTGGAGGTAGTACCCGACCGGGACTATCGTTGAGCTTTACGCTCATACTTTCGTGTTATGGTCTATTAATGGAAATATTGAAAATTTTCACCTATTGTTGATCGCAACAATTAAATTTCTTTTACATCCCATTAATAAGACCATAGGACAAAACTCACACCTGCTCAACATGAGCGAGCTCAACTCTTACGTTCCCGTTACACATAAGCCAAACAATCGGGTTATGGCTTATACGTTCGGGTTAAGTAAGTTAGAGATCCTTCCTCTAACCTATACTTGGGGGACTATCATGTCCACGCTATAGTCTCACTATTATGACCAATAGTTACTACAATACCGGAGCTCTATGCTCAGCCTCACGGGAATCCTCGAGCATAACCTAAGTACTAACTACGTGACTTGGGGGACTCGGCGAGTAACTACACTCCCGGTCCTAATTAACATGTGTTCATCATATGCGTACAACATATACATATCATTATGTACATATCATTGTTCATCACACATCTATGCATCATATGCACTTCGTTATACTATCATAACACATACATTTTCGACTTATACGTCGTATGTCAAACATTACATAATATGTGCATACACACATTGTGTAACATGCATCTCACATAAACATTCATGCACCTCGATGCATTTGACTCAAATGTCACTTCGATTGCCCTAGCGCAATCAAATATCCTTTGTATGCACTCATCTTATTTGCAGGTACTAGCTTGATGAGGGCCCCGGGGCACCAACATACCCATAGAGTCCCTTCTTACTTACGGAGTTGGGGGACTAGTATGGGTATGGCGTTCAACAAGGTCATCACTCATACTTGGCGGCATCACATTTAAACTCCCCAACCAAGAAGCGCCTCTTACTCGGGGACTTGGGGGACTTGTACATACCACCTATATTACATACCGCCAAGCATAAGCAACGACCTCTTAGGTGGGCCCCGCGACATGGCTAGTCCCACCTACGACTTGCATCCGGTAGTCCGACACCCGAGCTACATCGCTATGGTGGAGGTCGGCCGGTACCTCGTAGGGAGGCCACCCTCCCATGCTCTCCAAGAGGCTTCAAGAGAAGCAATATGTATGTTGTGTCCCACATCGGAAATGTAAACTAGATGGGGACTTCCTTTAGTTATAAGAGGAAGTCCTCCCCTTCTTAGAATGGATGGATCCATGATCCCCTCACTTGTATCACTACAAAGGTCACTTGACCTCACTCATAGTAGAACCTCTAAGTGGACGTAGCATTGCCTCAAGGGCAAGGTGAACCATTATATATGCGGTGTCATCTCTCTCTCTCTCTATCCCCATCATGCTTCTTAGTTACCGTATTCTTCAGTAGAAACATATATATATATATATATATATAGGGAAGTTAATATATGATAGAACTCAATACCTCCAAACGCGCCTTTAAGATCACATCCATCTACTCCTATAATTGGCCTGCATCCTTTTTTGAAGCCGTTCTTACAAGCTTCAAGACACACAAAAAGCCGCTGAAAGTATGGAGGATTAGCCCTCACAAACATACTGCTATTCTTATTGGTTTGCCTCACTTCTGCACACTACTCCCATATCCTACCATACTGCTCTTTATAGCTTCCTTCAATTATTTTAATGGCTTCTTGTCTTCCCCTAGTACACTGACCATGAGATACATCCACTTCAATTTCTCTCCTGACAGTTGATTTCAAAGTTTTTAAGGACAACTTAGGGTCATCTCTAAACCGATCCAACCACTTTTTGGCAATATACTTATAGGTGACATGCTTGTTTTTATATTGCCTGCTGCAGTTGTGCACATTAAACAGAGATTTGATTTGCCACGTACCTTCTTCGTTCGGAGATGCATGAATTTTCCAAGGACAAGCTGGGATACACTTTCCAATCATCCTAGTCTTGTCATTCTTTTTTATAGTTGTCTTATAACCCCCTTTGATTGAATACTCCTTAATTGATTCCTTCACATCATTTTTTTTAGAAAATAACATCCCTATCATAAAAACAGGGTTCTCCATATCTATGGCAGTGTTAAACTCAGGATATTTAGTAGGGCTGGGATTTTAGCCCGGAAGCCCGAAACCCGACCCGGAACCGGCCCGGGACCAGCCCGAACGGTTCGGGCTTTAATATTTATTTTACTAGTTTTGCAAGGCCCGGCCCGAAATAAATATAATACGGTCCGAGCCCGGGCCCAAGAAATAAATAAAAAAAGCCCGAAGGCCCGAAAATTGGTGATATTGACACATGTTTGCATATTATTGGTAGTCATATTTAGGCTTACAATATGTGTGCACAGGCGATTCCTAACCCAACTAATCTTCACTAACCCTAACCTCTCAGCCTCACTCTCTCAGTGACGCCTTTCTTAGTTTCTTGACTTTCTTCGACTCACACTCTCTCTCTCGGCCATTTTTGTTGAACGGCCAACCCACCCTGTCGCCGCTTCTACCACCAACCCAACCTCGTCGTTTCGATCTCTCTGATCCACTGTAAGTAAAACCTTCTCTTCATTGTTGGGATTGAATTCGAAACCACCTCTTCCAATATCCCAAATCGTGAAATTGATGCGATCTCCTTTCAATCTGTCATGGCCGTGACTCCATGAGAAGATTAGTATGCGAGGAAGGTCTGCGAGGAACGTCTGCTATCAATTTTGGCTGCGGGGATTCAGGGAAGGTCAAGGTCTGCACCGTCTGTTATCACCTGGAGAACAACACCACCACTGTGGTACGCATAGCTCAATCTCTCCCTCTTTCTATAAATCTTGCTCTTTTTTTATTTTTATTTTTTGTAATTGTTTTAGGGTTTTTAACTGATCTTGGTGATGTGGGTCTGTGATGATCTTTCTTGTTGTGGGTCTGTGATAAATTTGTTTGTTGCGTGATACAGGATTTAGAATATTTAAAAAAAAATTCAATAACTTTCTGGTTCTGCTACTCTCTGCAATTTATCTCAGGAAGTGAATGCAAATAGTGCAATTTTGTATAATTGACCCAAAATTTTGGTGTTTTGTTTTTATTTTTTGTTGTTTCCAAGTTGTTGAATACTTGAATTTATGCTTTAGTTTTTAGTGTTGCTGCTGGTCATGTTTTTGAATTGCAGGGAACAAGCCTTCTGTCCAAGCTCAATGAACTCACTGTTGGAAGACACTGGATGAACTCAATTAAGGAGCTGCAGCCTTGCATATTCTACAATGTTTGGAACTTGTTTTTTACTTTATTTGGGAGTTGGGACAATTTGATTATGAAGTTGTTTATTTGAAACTTGGAAGATTTTAATCAGTTGGACATTGAATTGTTGGAATGTCGAAAACTGGAAGTTTGGTACTTATTCTTGTTCATTTTGTTTCACTTGAATTGTTGTAATATGGATAACTGGAAGTTTGAAACTTGTTCATGTTCATTTTGTTTCACTTGATCAGTTAGCTGTTTTTTTTTTTCTTCCCCCTTAGCAGGTTTTTGGGCCCAAAAGCCCAGAAAACCCGGCCCGTAAAAATCGGTCCGGGCCCATCTCGGTCCCAAAAAAAAAACTCATTAATTGGGCCCGGCCCGAAAAAAATTGGTCATAACCCGGGCCCATCAAAATTTAAACGGGCTCGGCCCGATCCCAGCCATAATATTTAGCCATTCCTTCTTCATCATCCTCTGAATTCACAGGACTGTTCAAATCATCTTAATTATATTCTTTCTCTGACACAATGTCATCTTGCATGAAGTTTAATGGTAATAGGGAACCAGACTCCATAGTATAGTCCTCCCCTAACACATTCTCTTATGAAAGGCTCAGTGGCAAACTATCTTCATCTTCAACATTTGGTCTCCCTAATGGAGTCAACACAATAGTATTATCAAATAAATGATCATCCTCTATGGCAACATCATTTTCTTCACCATACAACTCGTAATCTGAGTCATCACTTTCACTTCCATGTTCATATTGAGGCCTCTGTTGCAACTGATCATCTTCCCCTTCAGTTTGCACAAAATTATCATACAAGCTCTCCTCTTCTTCTACATAATTCTCTTCTTCAGTCAAACCCCTATCTTCTTCATTTAATCCATGCTCCACTTTCCAAGAATATTGAGACGTTGACACTCCAGTAGGTTGATCATGACTAGGAACTTGGTTAAACAACTCATCTGGGAGTTGAGAGAGCAGGTCATCAGAAATCTCATCCCAATTATAATTCAATGTACCATTACCTTCAATTTGATTAAAGATTTGTAAATAACAGATCAGTAATAAAACAAATAAAAAGAAAAAAATTCCAATTTGTATACAATTATACAGCAGTATAATCACTTTGAAGATTCCAATTCTAGATTATAATCATTATCTTCACTCTTTATTTGAATACTAGTATAGTGAATGTTGCAAGATGGGGTCGTACAGTTTATATCATCATTCAAAATTTTGTTCAGTTCTAGTTAAGATTAACATTGTTGCTCTGATGCTCAATATATTTCGTATTAGTATGCATCTCAGGTTTGTTCATACAAGTTCATTATTGTTTAATAATATATAACATTGAACAAACTCTAGCTAACGTATTCTTCCTTTGTCCACTAACAATAATTAATGTATTTGTTATTTCATCTAATCACCCAACAGTACTATATAAATCATGCACTTCAAATTGACTACATAGCCTTTGTATAAGAGAAGGGCGCCCTATAAACAATGATAGCTAACTTAGAATTCAAACGCTCAAAATATAACTTTTTGGCTAACCGCATTCTAAAAAAAAATAGCACAAAGAGAGATTAGGATATTCTAACCTGGGTTAGGAGGCCCTCTGTTGAGTTTTAGAGAAGAGATAGTCATCTGACGAAGAAGATACGCAATGGAATTTGATTGATCTTTTGCTATTCCTAAAAGCCGTTTTAAGAAGATAGTTGAAACGTGGAGTTGTAAACAAGTAACTGAGGTTTAAATGCAAAAGACAAAAATACCCCGGCATGTGACACGCACGTGAGAGCCTTACTAACTAGGGCTGTCAATGGATCGTGTCGGGTTGGGTTCGTGGCGTGTCAAAGTATTTGTCGTGTCGCAAGATATAAACTCAAACCCAACCTATTTAATAATCGTGTCAAAAATTTAAACCCAAACCCAACCTGTTTATTAAACGGGTTACCCGTTTTCAACCCGCTTAACTCATTTAATAAATAAGTCGTGCCTTGTTAGACAAAATGACCAATTTAAGCTTTAACAATGGGACCCATTTAACTAAAAAAATGCATAAATTAATTAAATTCATTTAAAACTCCACAAAACGAAGAATATAAATAATTATATATAATTCATAAGTAATTAAATCCAATAATTAAAAAGTAAAATATTTCAAATTGTCTAATATTATGATCAAATACTCCGAACGTCCAAAATTTCAAGAAGAAACATAGCACAATCAGGACATCAGGTTAGACGGGTTCACTTCGTGTTGACAGGTTGACCCGTGGCAGACCCATTTATTAAATGGGTCATGGCGGGTTGACCCACCGCCGACCTGCTTTATTTCGTGCGAGTTTCGAGTCGTGTTATCGAGTCTTGTCGGAATTGACAGCCATATTACTAACGGTGTTAGACGGAATGTTATAGTTAGACCAAGATTGGTTGATTAATGAAATCCGAGGACCAAAATTGGATATTTTTAAACCACGGAGGCGAGCGAACATAGTCATGACCCCAAACCACAGGGACCGGTTATAACATTTGCCCAAAATAATAATGATAATTGTATTTTTGTTTGTGAAGACGGTAGAGGAAAACAGAAAAGGCAAGGGGCAATGTTTGTAATTATCGACATTGAGAAGGCCAATCTCTGTTTGTTCTTTACCCATACACGGGGGTCCAATACCCGGCGTCCCCTGAGCTGTCCTTCACTCTCAGACCTCTCTCTCCTTGTAACCTTCAATCCCAACTCAACCCTCCCTCCCCTCCCCTCTTCTCCTCTTCTCTTTTCTTCACTACTCCTCTCTCATCCTCTTCCCTCTTCTTATTCCTCAGCTCTCAAAACCTCAAATTAGGGATTATTCCAATTAGGGTTTGGGTTAGGGTTAGGGTTAGGGTTTCTTCGCCCCACCTGATCGATTTCTCTCTCCCTGTAATGCTCCAACGACCCTAGGTCCCAATTCGCGAACCAATGTACGGACACGCCCACCCCATGGACATGCAAAACCAGATCCCCGCCGGCGGCGGCAACGACGACGACGCGCCGGGCCCGGAGTCCATCGACAACGCTCACATTCACTACGAAGGCCACACGCTCGAGGACGGCGGGGTCGTCGTCGAGGAGGCCACCTCCGATGACGTTTATATTCACGGCGGAAATACCGACCTCGACATGGCTATTCCTTACGAGGGCTCCAGTCAGCTCACGCTCTCGTTTCGTGGCCAAGTCTACGTCTTTGACTCCGTTACGCCTGATAAGGTATGTATGTGATTTAGGGTTTATTAGCGATGTTCTGTTCTGTTCTGTTTCATTGGAATGTGCTTGAATTGTGGAAATTGGAGTTCAGTGATTTTGAAAAGTAGGGGCATTTGTTGAATTGAATTGAATTGGATTGGATTAGATTAGAACTGCTATTTTTTTGTTTTTTTTTTTTGGGTTAGTGTGAAATCGCCTTCTAAATACTGATCGTGGTAATTAACCATCATGCGAGTGTGCTTAAAGTTAATTTTCAGTCTGTATCCGGGGTGTTAGTGGAATGTGATAAACTAAAATTTTGTGCATTTGGACGTCGTTTGAAGGTTCAAGCTGTGCTATTGCTGTTGGGGGGCTCGGAATCATCCTCTGGTGCCCAAGGTGTAGACATGACAACTCAGAATCAGAGGGTATGTTCTTAGACTGGAAAGCTTTCACATAGTATATTTTCATATTTTTGATTGTGTTTTCATGTATTGTCGGCATATGTAGGCCATAACAGAGTTTCCAACAGGCTGTAATCAGCCTCATAGAGCAGCGTCGTTAAATAGGTTTCGTCAAAAGAGGAAAGAACGATGCTTTGATAAGAAAGTCAGATATAGTGTCCGTCAAGAAGTTGCCCTCAGGTGATTTTTCTGCTCAAATTGCTGACTTAGTTGAGTGAAAGAAAAAGTTACAATGGTGCCATGTTTTCTTGTTGGTACATATTTGCATGTAACGGATGTTTAAAACTTGAACTTTTTTAACAATACAATATCATTCTGAGGACTTATGTCAATACTTGTTGGTTTACTCTTCCTTTCATATGACGGAATTTTACTTTTGTATAATTAAATTCATTAAACCTTTAAGCAACTCTGAATTGTATGCACTTGCTGCCTGATCAATATCATTTCAACTAACTGAAGGGGAAAAGTATACATCTTTAGTTTGATGAATATGGATCTTTTGATACTTATGTCAGATCTGTTTTTGTAGCGCATGAATAACTTTCTTAGTTTGATGACATTATCAAGGTGGAGAGAACAGAAAGAATATCTTAATTATAATAAGTGCAGACTTATATTGTGGTTTTCCTTATTGGTATGCTCTGTCTTTGTAGAATCCTATAGTATGGCAACTAGATTCATGTGATTGAATGTGCAACTACTTATCAAATTTTACCAACTAGAGTATCTCTCTTTTTAATTAATGCAAAACCTTCTTTTAACTTTGTACTCGACAATGAATTTGGAAAACCTTTAGCAGTTTAGTACTAAACCTATCCAAGTCCTGAAGCTTGAAGCTAGGGGAAATATTTGTTCTTGTTCCAGAGTGTTTTGATAACTCATTAATCCCCATGAAAATCTTGCTCACATCTGTTTGTGGCAGCTTTTGTCAAATGTGATGAATGAAAACATGATTATGTAGCGAGGGTTTAGTCAAATAGTCTGGCCCATGGTTTACTCACATGCCTTATTAGAACCCCAAGGTAGATACATGACTATTTGCTAGAGTTCCTGCCTCCTAAAGATTTTCGGGTTTGGTACTGGGTTCCAGTTTCAAATGTAGGTCTGCGAAATGATTTTGGGATTTCTGGGTATAAAAATTAAAGGGGAAATAAGGAGGGGAGATTAAAAACCAGTAAATGTAAGGTTATGGTATTAGGATATGCCTTTGAATGGTTAGTTCACATAACTAACGTCAGGCGTGCTTTAAGAAGTATATGACACTGTACTGTAATGAAGTATGATATGTTGACTGAGATGGGTAATTTTATTTTAAAATGGTCACAAACTTATATCAGCCAACTGCTTATCATAGTACTTTTTGAGGCACAGTAATTCCAGTAAACCTTCAGTAGGAAGATAGCGGTTTATAATTAAAAGAAGAAAAATATTAGTCGAGGATGATAGGAATGGATTCTAACAGGTCAATTCTGTGATATGGGCTCATAAACCTAGGTTTGGACTTCTACAGCAGCCAAATCGTATGGTTGCATTTCTCAATCTTGTGAACCTTTGTGCTTTATGGGCCATTCAATGTTGATGTGTTGATATGCAGATCCCTCAACATATAAGATTGCAACATATAACCTTTTTTTCTTGCTCCTTTTTCCTCTTCTTGTATTTATATTTTTCTTTTTTGCCTTTTCTGCATTGAACAGGGGAGCTGTTGAAAAGTTCCATTCAAAGAAATGGCTTGTCACTGACATTGTTGTCCTCTGTGTCTGTGCTTCTTAGTTTAGATCTTAAAGTGAAGTTATCTACCAACCCCAATAATTTGGGTTTAAGACATGGTTGATCATAGCTTGATTTTAGCAAATGATGAGCATCCTGCTTTCTTGCTTTGTTCTTGTGTTGCTCATTACTGCTCTACTGTATTGCTTATTATTTCTCTAGCTCTACCACTTCAATATGTATTACAATCCATGCTTAGTTCATATATGAATGCCTTACCTCAGGATGCAGCGTAACAAGGGGCAATTTACTTCTTCCAAAAAGTCAGACGGAGATTACAGCTGGGGTTCTGGCCAAGAGTCAAGGCAAGATGACAGCAATGCAGAAACCTCGTGAGTATACTATAGAGTCCTTTATTTGCTGCCTGTTTCTTGAGGCTGTATTATATATTTTTATATTTTACCTTTATATTTTTGGTGGATCTTTCATGAGTTGCGACTTTTGTGTGCGTGTCTAGATGCACACATTGTGGAACAAGTTCAAAGTGCACACCAATGATGCGGCGTGGTCCATCTGGTCCAAGGTCTCTTTGCAATGCTTGTGGGCTCTTCTGGGCAAACAGGGTCGGTATCTCTTATGATGAATTGATTGCTTGATTTCTTTTACTGCTTTGTTTCTAGAGAGTTGGTTTCTGAAGGTGTAAGAACTATTGGTTTTGTTTGTGTCCTCATCAATTACTAGACATTCCTTGAGAGTTCTGAATTTTGGGAGGACTGAGTGATAGTCTGGAACTGAGAATGTGGAGACTTTAGGTCTTGCATGTTGTCTGGTAAAAACTAATAGAGTTGAGAATGCATTCTTGGCTCACGCAGTCTGCAACTGAGACTGTGTGAGTTGAATGCCAAGACATTGTGTCTTGGATGGTTTCTGCTTTTATGGAATGTGGTGGTGAAACGTCTGGATTTAATTATTATTATTATTATTATTTATTTATTTATTTATTTATTATTATTATTTTATTTTTTTACTTTTCTTTCATAGAAAATATACATGGGTAGATATATGTTGGAACATGGAAGAGATGGTGTTGCATGATAGCCTTAATTTGTGGATGAGCATATCCAAGTAGTTAGAATCTAATAACATTTGCTGTACTTGCACTATTTGTTGTTGTGAGCAAATAAAACTTTTCATGCCTGAAATTCTCATGGGTATTAATTCAATTTGCATATTCATATAGATCTTTGCTCGCATGTGTTTCCAGTTGCACTACTAGACATTTTTTGGCATTACCTGTAAATCTGCTTTCAGCGTATAATGTGCAACTACTATTCCTCTAGCAGAGACTTTGGTAGTTCTCACAATTGACATCACAAATTTTCCAGGGGGTTTTGAGGGATATTTCCAAGAGACTGCCAGGTCATTCTCAGGCTGCTGGAGAACAGGTCTGTTTATATCTCTTCAGACATTTATCAGGGGATATATATTGTTGGTCACAATCAATTTTTTTTATTTCCGCACGTGTAATTGTCATTACCCATTTTCATGCATTGCAAACAGGGTGAGGCTGAAGCTGATGACTCAGACACTGGAATGGCCATTGTTGTACACAATGCTGCAGATGCTGTTCCCTCATCTAATGGTGATAACAAGGCTTTAGTTGCTGAAACTTAGATCGTGTGGTTATAATGCCAAATTTGCCTCCGGCATTACAGTCAAGTAGGTTGGGTCGTATTTTTCATTTGGCTTATCTGATCTATGTACAGCGATAATAGTGCCTTGATCAATACAAGAAATAATCTATTTTTTTGTCTTACCTTTTTTAAGGTTTTGGTACACTACCCTGGGAGGACATAAACGTATTTGCAAAACCTAAACCATTTTATAATATCATGTATTCTCTTGGCACATGACCATTTCTTCTGTTTTTAGCTGACCTGAAATACATTTCTGGTAATTTGATTGCTTGCTGACAAGTCAAAAGGTCTGGCATAGTTTGTCTCTGTCGACAAAAAGACCACCCTGTAATGATCACATCTCATGCCTATTAAGGATATGAATGAAATGAAAAGTTGTATCTTTCTGGTTTGCTAGTTGCTCCTATGGGTAAGCTTGGAAAACGGAACCACCTTATTATCAGTCTCAAGCAATGACCAAATCATGTTTGCTCCTTAGGTGTGTTTTCTTTGGTTATGCATCTTGCATCTCTTAATAATCATGCATCATCAATGGTGATATTGATTGTCGATATGAGATAGGATTCGGTTGTATTTCTAAAATGTGCCCACTGGTGATTGCGAGAAGGAAATGCCTACAATACTTAAATCTAGTAATTAAAAATGTACCCTAGCCTAAAGTAAAATTCATACCAGTTTTTGGAATGTTGTCTTTGCGCTCTGATCATTTTGTTGACTTGACGTGACTTGGTTCTCTTCATTTGCTTTTCACAAATTGTTTGACTAATTGGACTGAATAAAATAGGCTTCGGACTACGCCTTTTCTCTGTTAGTGTAACATTATGTTGTATCCTTTAAACCACTATATTTAAATCAGTAAAATATCGTTTTAATGAAAATTCAACAAGATCGAATATTGTTTACTAATTCAACCGTATCAAACAAGTATCAATGGATTGTTTAGCATCACCAGAAGAATAATAAAAAAAATTCCTTTAGCTGAGCAGAGCGTGGCGACGGTGTGGTATCACAGGCAAGCTCCCGTCATAGCGGTGGGGACAGAGGGGAAGGAAAGATCCGTTCTAGGATCTTGGTGGCCGGTTTTGGCGTTGTCGGAACGACACAGATCGACGGCGTTTCTTGGGAAGCAGATTGACTAGGTACGTCGGGTTAATACCGATGTGACTGGGGTCTGGGTGGAATCTCTGTGCGGTCGTGGTGGTTTGTTTGGAAACGCGACGGTGGGTTAACGAGTCAGATTCAGAAGTTCTCTCTATTTTCCGGCAGGTCGAGCGGCTTGCTAGTGCAGGTGAGCGGCGGCGACGGTTCTTGAGTTGCATAATTCTTGTTTTTGGCTTGTGTTGATTGCGATTGGTGGTGGACAGCTTTGGGTTCACCATGATTGGGCTTGACACTGATCAAGGTCGGTTGCCGGAGATGGTGGTGGCGGTGGTGGCAGGTTGGCAGCGATCTTGGGCTAGCCTCCTTCCCTGGGTTTGGGGCTCTTGGTCTGGGCCTAGGTAATTTGGGCTTAGTCTCCCTTGGGCCCACTTGAGTAGGTCTAATTCTATTCAAAATTGGGCCAGGTTGGAGAGTGCCTTAACACCCTCATTCATTACTTAGTGCCTTGGGCTGGCTTGGTCTGAGAGTTTGACCTCCTTGGGTAATGGTGGACCTTTAAAGTCTATAAAGTGTCAGTCGTAATTCAGATTATGGTTCTCTAGAATTGGTAATTATCTCGAGTTGGACTGGAGAAAGCGGCTTATGGATGAGGATTGACTCCTATTTGTTTGCTGGGAAGTAGCTTTTTTTTAATACCACAATTGCGTGCCTGGCGGATGGAGGGTTAGAAGATAATTTTTTTCTCAGAAGACACGGAGTTGTTCTTTATTTATGAGTTCGCTTTACAAAGCGGGCTCAAATTGACTTGTAATGAATTTACATTGCTTAGATAAGAGTTTTTTTTTTTTCCGTCTTTAAGTGTATGTTAGACTCTGATTTGTTAACTGGTCATCTAATGCTATGAACCTTTATTTAAAAAAAAAAAAAAAAAAAAAGGATTGTTAACTATAAAAATGTTAATTGTTACATGTTAATCAGTTTGTTCGTTGGTTCTTATTGTTCACACTACCAAATGAATACCAAATGCTACTCCAAAATAACATGGGAAATATGAAAGGAAGCAAATAGGAAATCACAAAAGTGATTGCACGTAAACAAGAGTCAAAGGGACAATTATTTTGTTGATTGACTATATCCTAATTAGAATACCTTATCCACCTAAAGCTGGTCGTCGATTGGGTTGGTGAAGTACACTCTAATGTGCTAGACAGATAGAAAGTGTACCACATTTGGAGAACAAATAGAAAGTGTACCACATATGTTCCAAAATGATGTGCCGATCCAACATTTTCCTTTTTCAAAGGAACGGTTTTCATTGATCAAAGTCAAAGGCCAAAATAAACAAACACCAAATAAAATTTGTAATCTAGTATCTTAAGCAAATCCTGCCCTTGGCAAATACTATTCAATATTGATCCACATCATACTAAAACTTGCTTAAAGTGAGCATCTAGATTACCGGAACAACTTTGCTTTTCAAGACAAAATCATATTCTATTTACTAATAGGCCGAGTAAAAAATTATGAGAAATTTTATTCACACACCTCTTAATACTAAATACACACATCTTTTTTCATACACCCAACATTAGATTTTATAGGTATATTAAATTACCGAAAGAGACATTTATATCAAAAATAAAAATATATAGTTGATATATAGTGTCCCACTCATAGATTGTTACGTTAATCCTTTATTCATAAGCCATTTTTTTTTTTGAATGTTCACCACCAGCCAAGTTGCCATACACAGTACACTTTCCTCTTCATGGAAAAATAATGATACAAAATATAAATTTAGTACAACATCATTATTGTGAGGCTTTGCCTTTATTTATTTATTTTTTTTTATCAAATAATTGCATTCATACGGAAGAAGTTACAAGCGGTATGAATATTACAAACAATGCCACTAATGGACCACTTATAGTAGCTCTAGTTGGAAGTGGTTTGCCTTGATTCTTTACCTCACTACATTACACAACATGTTGTCTGCTTAGTATACAACATTGCAAACATCAAAATAGATAAATTGGTGCCCCAAAGGCCAAGACAACTAAAATGAGTTTATAAACAAAAAATTAACCGAAGATATTGACAATACGAAGAACTGTATAGTGTCCTCTCTGATGCCAAATCAAGCAGTGTCCGGAAGAACTGGTGAGGATGCATGGGTGGTTCCTGTGCTAGTGCATGATGAATCAAAACAGTGGAAGATGTCATTCCAGGCACTGTATTGACCTCTATAACCAGCACCTCTCCACTATCCACGTTGACAAAGGCATCAATTCATGAAAATCCTTCTAATTCAAGAGTGTTTGCAATTGTTTCAATATGTTGTTTACATTTCTGCAAGGCTTCGTGGCTAATGATCGATAACGGAGGTAGAGTAAGATTGATGCCAGTCCCACCTTGAAATTTCTCCTCGAGTGATAAAATGTCACCACTCTCTTTCATGTTGATACCAGAACTCAACGAGTGCATTAATCCTTGTTTTCCAATAACACCGATGGTTATTTCAATCCTGATTTCATAAGCCATATAATCTATTTTTTCTTATCGAGGTGTGATGTATCATGAATGAGGATAATTTAGGAAGTTTGGGGTTATGTTTCTAGTAAAATGTTAAAATAAAAAAGTTAATAGGTGGTGTATTAAGTAGGAGATGTGTATTTAGTATTTAGCAATGTGTAAATAAAATTTCCCAAAAATTATTGTTAGAAGAAACATATACTTCTTGAAAAAGCTTATAGAAGAAATCTCAACAGATAATAGACTCGCAACAATAAACCAATATAGTTACTGATATGTAATGGAATTATGATCCAAGCTTGTTGTCAATTTGTGGACTAGTTTGAATTAGAAACCAGGTCTAGAATCTCTAGCCCTAGACCCGTTCTTCAAAAAGGTATTAATAAATATTTACACTCCAAGCGCCTAACATTGGATAGTGCTAAAAAGATCAATAGATAAATGGCATGGCCTATCCATGAATATTTTAACATCCCAAGCCACCTTGGTAGCCTTAGAGATCCCAACTGCATCTGGTCAATAACCTTGCACACTTCCTTCGGCAAAATGAAAATGTTACTCCAGTAGACCTGAATACTGAACAACAAGGATCTGATAAGCTGAAGTCTACCCGCATAGGAAAGCCGTTTGCTAGTCCCAAATTCAACCCTGTTGGTAATCTCATCAATGAAAGGCCTGCGGTCTTTGGCTGTGAGTCTAGTAGAAATAAGGGGCACTCCAAGAGGCAAGGTCCCTTCTTTGAAGCCAAAAAGGTTCTCAACATTGTGCTCAGTATCTTCATCCATCCGAAAAATGGCTTTTTGTCAGGATTTGCCATCAACCGAATCAAAACTCTATTTAATGACAGAGGCGGAAGGTAGAGAGCTGATTTGGTTTGGGGCTTCGGCTTACAAGATGAGCCAACCGTAGACTCATAACTGGTTTTTTAGAGAACTTCAGAAGAAGCAATATAAAAGTACTTACCTTCTCCTTGGTGAGTCGAAGTGGGATTCCGTCCTGCCTTGCCTTGTGACCTAGGTATTCTGTTTCGGGTTTCCCATACTTTTTGTAAAAAGAACCCAGTCTTCTGTTTCTCAGCTCTTAAGAAACTCATGCTCAAGCCACTCAATATTTTATCACAAGATCAAAATAAGAAGGTGCTCGAAATTAGTTTATTATGGTTTCTAATATTGTATATCATTTGTCATTTCAATATATTTGATACTTGAGCCTTAAACTACGATGTGTGCTTTTTAAAATTCATTCAAGGAGTAAATGAGATCTGCACGTGTTAATCGTAGAAAAGTATTGAGTGTGTCGAATGAACATACTATGAATCAGACTAATGACACATACAATATTTACATTATACTCCCGATACTTAAGTTTCAAGTAACTAGGCAGGCAGCCGCCCCATTAAATGCCTACACGGCTACGCCTATCAAATGACACTTTCGTCATCAAATGGCAAATTTGATTTTTATGGAATGCAATCTCTAATTTTTTAAGCACATTATTTGTACCTCATCGTCTTTGGGTCTAGAAAGTAGAAACCAACAAAACGCACAGTTCTTCCCAAACCATGGGTACCATAACGGCAAACGGCAAGCGGCAAGTACAACGATATCCACTTTGGATCAAACTGAAAAACTACTAAGCTGGATGCGACTGCACATTTCCATAAATAGATTCCTCATAGTCCCAATCTGGTAATTTCATCAAAAAGTCCATTTCCACCTTCCAAACCCCAATCACTATTAATAAAATCTCCACCCCCCCACGCCTTCAATCATCACCACCTGCCGTTCGATCACAGTGGGCCCCATTCAGTTGCATCATTAATCACCCTCCACCACAAAAACCCCCGCATGTGAGCCACGGGCCCCACACTCCAGTCCCCCATACAGCCAATCACAACCGCCCACGTGACCCTTGGTACTTGATTACTGTAGTCCTGCATTACACCGAATGAGTGCTCGTTTTGTGACAGAAGAATATAAAAATGAAAAAGTAATTTGCTTTTTTCATTTTGGATTTATTTGAAAAAAAAAAAGGGAATATTACCCATTTGCGGCTCTCTAAGGAAACAGAGGAGCAGGCCCTGCAAATTCTTAGCTATTCTTGTGTTTAAAACCTTTCTTTTTCCGTTTGATTTTCGAAGCTTCTTCTTCTTTCTTTCTTTCCATCTTCGAGCTTTCGTCTTTAGCTTTTTCGAGGAGAGAGTTAGGGTTAGCCGGTTAGGGTTTTTGTTTCAGAGAATTTGATTTATCGCGATGGAAGAGGTAGGGTTTTGAATTGGAAGAGAGGAGGAGGAGGAGGAGGGGAATCAGAAGATGGCGGCGGTGAATCCACAGCCTCTGCAATCGCGTCGTCCGTACGAGGACCACGTGGCGGCGGGTTCGTTCCAGATGGAGGACGATGAGGGCGGCGAGTACGAAGACGGTGGTGGCGACGAGGCTAATATGGAGGAGGAGGAGGAGGAAGAGGAGGTTCATGCGAGCTCGGCGGCGGCGGCGGCGGCGGCGCGTGGGGGAGTGAGTGTGCTTACGGCGGCGACGAGGACTAGTGAGCTCACTCTCTCTTTTGAAGGCGAGGTTTATGTGTTTCCTGCCGTTACGCCCCAGAAGGTCACTCTCTGTTTCTTTCTTTGCTTTGAGCTCTGTTTTTATTCATTTACTTTTCTTATACAGTAAAAGGAAAATTCCTTTCACTTTTTCTTACTGTGTGTTTAGTACTTGTAACACTGCAAAGAGTTGATTTGGGTTGTCAGAAGAGTCTTTAAACATGCTGCTGTACCATCCAGAATGAAAAGAGTACAGAGCTGATGGGATTTAAAGTTGGAGTTTATGATTAAATATATTAAATTTTATATTATCTTATTTAAGATTAGATGCTGTTTGGTTTTACCAGTTATGGCAAATGAAACATATATAGAAACAGTATGTATACTCACAGATTCCCCGGTGACTCTGTGTTTAAACTTCAAACGCAATTTTTAAATTGAAGTATATTGTTGAATGCTGAAAATGTGGAAAGCAATATGGCTCCAAAAGTAATTGGCAGGATGGTATAGTTCTAACCGTATACTCATAGGTCTAATGCTCATCCTATATTTTATCCTGCCATTTGCTTCTTATTCACTGACTAGTGGGGGCGTTGGATAATCCCTTTTGTCATATGAAACCAAGTTAATTGTTTATCTGTTTCTATCCTCTGTAATTTGATGATTAAATTCACAGCCTTTTGTTTGATAATGCATGGGTTTTCTGGTTTGGATTATACCTATTTTAAGAGAAGGCTTGAAACTTTGGGTTCTATACAACAGGTACAAGCAGTGCTATTGCTGTTGGGAGGACGTGATGCACCAACCGGTGTTCCTACGGTTGAAATGTCTTACGATCAGAATACAAGGGTAATGTGTAGGTTGATGTTAATGAGACCACTTTGAATACATCTTCTGTGCTTATGCTCATGTTTTGCCTTCCACATTCTTTAGGGTGTGGGTGACACCCCAAAGCGTTCGAATCTTTCCCGAAGAATAGCTTCCCTTGTTAGATTTCGTGAGAAACGGAAGGAGAGGTGTTTTGACAAGAAAATTAGGTACACTGTGCGTAAAGAGGTTGCACAGAGGTGAGATATATACAGGATCCTTCTTTCTTTCTTGTAACTAGTGCTTTGAGTTCAACCATTTAAAAAAAATTATAGGGTCATTTGAACTTGTTTTTTGTGCAAGTATGTTTGATGAAAAGGATAAAAGCTATTGTGAAACACCATTGCATTAAGATTTGAGTCTTGTGACTCCAATGGCTCAGGTTTTATGCATATGTATTCGCACTGTTTTTCTATCCTTCTGCATAATAACGGGAATATTGGAAGATCATGCATTTTATTGTGCATGATATTATGGTGCTAATGATGTGCCCTTCTTGTTCTTATTATGCCAGAATGCATCGTAAGAATGGACAGTTCGCATCGTTAAAAGAAAATTCTAGTGGTTCTGGTTGGGACTCGGCACAAAGTTCCCTTCAAGATGGCACTCCTCGACCTGAAACTGTGTGAGTTCCAAGTCAATTTAGTTTTTCTTAGACGGACTTGGATGATGTATGATATTGATTGAGATCAGTGAAATTCTTGTTGTATTGAGCACTCTTTCCTGGTTGATCTGTGTTTTTCAGCTTACGAAGATGTCAACACTGTGGAGTTGGTGAAAATAATACTCCTGCCATGCGCCGTGGGCCTGCTGGTCCAAGAACTTTATGTAATGCTTGTGGACTTATGTGGGCGAATAAGGTTGGTTTATTTTGCTTTCATAATTGGATAAGATGCTCATTACCGGAGTCGTAAATGGGGCTCTCTCTCTCTCTCTCTCTATTTGATCATTGTTGTTTTAGGTGTAACTGCAATCATTTGTTCCCATCTCTTCAAGCCGTTTTCATTTTCCGTCACCATTTTGTTGATTGTACAGGGAACATTGAGAGATCTCAGCAAGGGAGGAAGGAACCTTTCCATGGACCACATCGAACCTGTATGTGCAGTACTTTTAGACATTTTTTCCCTTTTAGAAGTGAAAGAATCCATTTTCAAGTAGTTAATTAATGTCTTATATGTGTCCCCCTTGTGTCATGAGTTGGCTTGACTTTGTTGTTCCTTTTTTGACCTTCCTTTTTTTTTTTTCTTTCAAAGACCCCTCCTTTTGTTGGTTGTCTTTGAGTTTTGTTTGGTTCCTAAAACATATTTTGATTGCTGAGTATTGTGCACTTAAGAATCTTATGTATCAGATGTTTTTGTGACAATGATCATATATTTGTGCTCTGCTGTTTCCTTGATGCTGCCATTTCATGATAGATCTATGTAATGAACAAAATGTGATCTGCAGGGAACACCACTTGAAATCAAGCCTTCAATAGTTGAATGTGAATTCTCTGGCAACCAGGATGGGCATGTATGTTTTTTATACCCACCTCCTAATGCTATTACCTCCTAGGTTAAGTGTGAAGCTTGTTATATATGCCCAATACCATGGTGTGTGCAGGGAGCTCGTGAAGATCCTTCTAAATCAGTCATCGAAGGTTCCAATGATGCTTCTGTCAACCTGGATGTGGAAGTATGTTTACCTTTATGTTTACAATGGTGTTATCTTTGCCTATGCCTTTTGGTATATTGTTTTTACTACTGCTTGTCATGTAATTTAAAAAACTGTTGATCAACTGTTTCTTTCTCCTTGGACATGGATTAACTGTTTTCATTGGCCTCAAAGTGCACTGGTTCCGTTTCCTAGGTATAGTGGAATTTAAACTATTCATATGTGTATCTGATATGTTCACACCAAGAGTTCGGATTGCTTTGCAAGGTGATTGAAAAATTATCTCAGCAACTAGCAAATGTTGTGTCTTGTATGTCTATCATTATCTCTGTAACATGCATTACACTGCATTAGTAAAAGATGTCTTTGAAGCATCTGGGTTTTAGTGTCTGATTTTCAGATGGTGTCTAAGTCAACTTAAAGCTGATTTTAATGGATCTTGAAATGTGAGATCTTTTCTTCCTTTTTATTGCATATTTCTAATGTAAAGCGAAGGATGAGAGGTCAATTGTTGGAGGAAAAATGTTCAAGCTATTTTAATTAGTTTGCTCAAATGAATTTTCAGATGCTGGAGGTTATGAGATATCGATCAGCATATGGTGTAGGTTTTTGCAAGTGTCTCTGTAAATTGACTATAAACTTGCCATCCCCTCTTTCATGGATTCAAAAACATAGTTAATATATTTGACACACTATTGCTTTAGTGGAAGTGTGGATATATTTCCAGTCAGGATACTTTAATGTTGGGCTATAAGCATGCATTTCATCATCTCGCTTTAAAAGTTCCATGCTATCTCATTTTCCCTAGTTTGGTCAGGAAGACATATGTTGAGATAACTATCCATAAAACTCCCAAAAGTATTCCCTACTTGTATATATCAGCTGGGTATTATCCATTAGTTTCTGTTGTGACTTGTGACATAATTTCATGCTGCAGAATTTTCAAGAATCTGCTGAGGATCTTACAAACACTTTGCCTATGGGAATTGTTTCCTCAACCAATGATGATGAGCAGGTATATTGTGCATATCAAAAATGACTACGGATTTTTTTGGTCATTACTCATGTTTGGTTTTGGTCTTTGCCAATGTCAGTATATTGTACCACACTACTTTAAAGAACTATGCTATACAGGGATGATGACGACTCTTTGATGTAGAGTATCTTACACTGAAGTTTGGTATCTGCAGGAGCCTCTGCTTGAGCTCACTAATACTTCAGATACAGATTTAGACATCCCTACTAATTTTGATTAGAAGGTGATGAGTTGTTAGCTGACTGATGTCACAGGAGGTCTAGTTGGCACCTGGACCATGTCCTCTCATGCTCTTGTGCAAGATTCAGGCCGAAGTTATTGAACATATGAAGTAGCGGTATTTAGCGACTTCTGAGTTAATATATGCTAAGAACCATGACCGTCTGATTGCAATGATCTTGTGAGTGGAGGCGGCAAATTGCTTCTTTCGGATGACATTTATTTGATGTGGATATAAGTTGTTTACCTTCTGTACAATAGTTGTTAGGAGATATAGCTGGGTGTTAAGTAGGCTGTTAAAAATGTGTAATTTGTTTAGGCCTCTTCTGATTGCATAATATTGAAATGCTGCCTTTCAATTGTAGTAACAGTTGGTGTTGGGATGATAAGATAGTTTATGCTCGACTGAAAATTTATTTTAGGATCCGGTTCAAGGGACACATAAACTTACACATATTTTCACACCATTACCCGTTAGATTTAACTACAACTAATGGTTCTTATATTTTTAATAAATGATGTGGCAATTGTGTAGGAATAAAGTTCATTTCTTTATTAAACATATAAATGAAAAAAGGATATTGCGGAAAAATAAAACACAATCCTGCATTACTGGATGAAACAATTTTGTTTGCAACCGAATTAGTCGCACCATGATGAAACATGACAAATCAGTTTCTCTGCGACTCTCTTTTTCTTCTCTCTCTCTCTCTACATATTACGCTCTCACTGATAGCTAGACCAAGGATTAGCTGGTCACCATAAATGGATGAATCAGCCCTTGTATTTTATGCAATTGCTTTCTAGCATTGTAATTGTTGTGGGAATTAGAAGTTCCTAATGTGAGGATATGTGAGTTGAAATTTTGACTAGATTATCATCGGAGAATTGGAAACGTGTATGCTTTGGTGCCATGACTTGAAAACTCAATTGTGGTGGTGCTAGGTCATCATGGAACACATACGGCGGAAGGCGGGCTCAATTGTGGTGTCACTCTGTGTGTGGGTGTTTTTTTTTATTTTTTTTGGTAACCAAAGCAGTTTTTTACAACAATAATTATTATTTATTTTATTTTAAGGAATTTAATTTCTTTTTATTTTTTTAAATTGACATTATCCGGTTGGTTATTTCAATTTCTAAAAATTTTTAATATTAGAGAATTATATTCGTCAAAATTTTCAATTTTGGAGCAAACTCTCTTCTCTATTAATATGGTTTACTTTTATATAAATTGTCACAATATGAACTAATTAAGGAGTTTTAGAGTTGGAGAGTCTAAGTATGTGTAAAACTTTGTGTCCCTTTGATTTTATGTCACTGATCATCCCGCCAAAAAGGTCCACTGTGAAATTCCTAGGTCAAAGAACAAACGGCGTCGTATTGTCACCCACCGCCATCTCGTAACCGATGACAGTCTCCGCTGCATTCAAGTCTTCCAAACTCATCTCCTGGAAATCGGTACTCTCTCTCTCTCTCTCCGCGCCGGTCATTTTCCGGTTTGTTTCTGACGGTGGCTGAATTCTTTGATTCCAGACCGGTCGGCTTCAGCAGACCTTAGCGGGATGCATAGAGCGCGCGGGAAAGAGCTTGCACAGCGGCAAGGTCTCCACGGTGAAGTTGTGGCCGGAGCTCGCCGGAAAAGGGAGGTACTTTGACTTTCGGTCAACTCTGATTCGAGCTTCGATCGAGTTCGCTGAGGATTCGCCTCTCTGCACCACTCTCTGTAAAGATGGGCTGAAAATTCCAACTGTTGAGCACTTGCTTTCGGCTCTGGAAGCTATGGAGGTCGATAATTGCAGGATTGAGATTGAGAATTCGGATTCCCAAGATGATTGCAGTGTTGAGGTTGGTACAGTTTGATTCTGATATTTGTGAATTTTGATTGTTACTGCAATTGGTTAGAGAAAAAAAAAAAAGTTTAAAGATTAGAAATTTTTAGCTAAAGAGCATACTTTAGAATGAAAACAATTTGATATATAGGCAAGAAATGTGTGGAAGCAGGAATATGAGATTTGAATATGTTGTTTTGGATGTATGTGAAAAACCAATAGTTATTGATTATATAACAGGGAAACTAACCTTCATGTTATGCAGGTTCCTATCTTTGATGGATCAGCAAGAGAGTGGGTGGAAGCGATAGAACAAGTTGGGTTGCAAGTCGCAACAGATCATCATGGTGACTGTTGTGAAAAGATGATAGCATATGTGAATGAACCGGTGCATGTGTGGAGGAATGATTCTTTTGTTGCTGCATTCCCATCAGAAGAAATCCGTATCACTTATGGGATTGACTTTCGACAGGTACTGGCTTGGAAATTGATGGTACTAATAGCATGGATGAGAGATGGCTATCAAATATCTATGCGTTACTTTGTTGTTTTTTCAACTTCTTTTGTGAGAAATTGTATGCTAATTCATGGGGTTTGCCCTGTCTGACTATTTATGCAGGTGCCAGCCATTGGCAGCCAGTGGTTTTCTGTGACTTTATTGGATAAATCTTTATATTCCAAGCAGATAGCTTTGTCAAGAACCTTTTGCATTTATGAGGAGGTCAGTACTATATACCCCTCCATCAGTAGTATACTAGTCATATGAGCTTTCATATTAACAACAATATTGTTGTATTAAACACTGATGGTAGAAAGATGCTCAAAGCAGTTCAAGTATAAGCTTCCTCATATTGACTGTTACAACAAACATACGTTGACACTGTGAATTGATTTGTTGATTTGTAGAGAAGCAAGCTGTCATATGAGCTTTATTTTAATAGTATCGTTTTCTAATTTATTATATAGTTTTTGAATAGAACTAATTTCTTCTCAAACTACTACCTTCGATTTTGCACAACTGATATTGGTTTTTTTATAGTGGAAATAAAGTTGGAGAGTTATTCCGATTTCTAATTTCAAATATCTCCTCCCTTCGCGTAGACATCATTTTTCTCTTAGGCTGTGTCTAATAAACAAATATGCGGACTAGATTCGAGCTTAATGTGTTCGGTCTGTTTTCTTAAGATAACTGATTTACTTACTTTGGCATACCCATTTTTACATAGTTTAGTCAGATGATGTTGAAGTTTCTCTGCTAATGCTTGACTTCATGTTCTAACAGGTAGAGCGAATGCGCAATGCAGGACTCATAAAAGGAGGTTCGTTAGAAAATGCAATTGTTTGTAGGTAAGAATGAGATACTCACTTTATGTTAAAAGTTATTAAATGCTTGCTTAGATTGAATAGTCACATTTGTTGAACAAAACTAGTCCGCTGACTATCAAAGGAAAAGACCATGTGATTATCTCCCCCAAAGCCTACTTTAGTGAACAGGCTGTGAGGGGCTTAACATCAAATTTTTTATTAAACTTGTTCAACTGATGCTCCTTTCAAATAAATATCAAACACGGTTGAACTCTAAAAAACTTAAGAACTTTCCTCATAGAAAGTGATAATGTGCACTTGCTTATGTGAGAATTTTCTGTCTAGAGGTTTGTAATTCATGTACTGCAACTCAGATTGATTTTAAGTTGAAGTATATTTGATTTAGGCAATGACATTTGAATTGGGCTGACCTGACTTAACAGTTTGGTTTAATTTTATGTCTATAAAAGTCAGGAAGAAAATGTTTCGAAGAGTGTGTATCTATTAGGTTTGCTTTGGGAGAAATATCAAATTGATATGCCAACCTCAATTAGTACTTTGTTCTCCCATTTGGTTTTTCTTAGTACACTTACTCTTATTTTCCTTTTGCAGTGCTAGTAAAGGTTGGTTGAATCCACCACTTCGTTTTCAAGATGAACCTTGTCGTCATAAGGTCTTAGATCTTATCGGTGATGTTTCGCTTTTTGCAAGAAGTGGTAGCCAAGGGCTTCCCGTGGCACACTTAGTGGCTTACAAGGTTTGTATTGATTACATCAGGTTATTTCATGATTTTGGTAGACTAGAACAAAATGGTTATGAGATATGCAATAAAGTTGCTGTTTGTTTCTTTGCATGTCACACAGGGTGGCCACACACTGCATTCTGATTTAGTTCGCCGTCTATCAGGAATGATCTAAAAAGGATCTCGTATTACCTTTGCTACTCTTGAAGTCATTGTAGAAAAGTAGTACATCTTCCCCATTCACAGCTTGTACAGGAGAAATTGGCTTAGTAAAAATGAAGTAATGGTGGTATGGCTTAAAGTTATTCTCTTGAATTTGATCGGCTTCAACTTGCAGTGATGATATACTAAAGATTTATAAGTTCTTGTCGCTTCAGCGAGAGAACTAGGGGAGAATGGGAGACAATGCACCAATGATCCCCATATGACGTGTATTAGCTATGCTAGTTGTGCATATTATTTACTTTTTCTTGTCAAGAAGGCTGAGCATTTGAATGATTAGTTATGCAAATCATACTCGAACAAGCCAAGCAGTTAATCTTCATTTAACACAATATAAGTCATGTAACAATAATAAGTCGAAGCATTTTGTACCTTAAAATGAACGGCTTCAACTTAAGGGTTCTTAATTAAAAAAAAATATTGTGGCTTCCACTCACCTAAAAAAACTATAAATCAGAAGGCATACCAACGCCAAAGAAAGTATTCCAATTGATAGGCAACTTTCATTACGTTTCTCTGCCTTACTTTTCTTCCTTTTCCTCTTCTCTGTTTTCTTCTTGGCAGCTGCAGCTTCCTCAACTCTTTTGGCCTCCATGTCTTGCTCCTCCCAACTACTTTCGGCATCAAACCAACTCTCATGAGGTTTTTCTTCTGTTGTAATTGCAGATTCCTCAACTCTTTTGGTCTCTACGTCTTGCTCCTTCTCAGATTCACTTTTATGAGGTTGTTCTTCAGATGTGCTTGCAGTTGCAGCTGCCTTTCTTTTCTTCTTGTGCCTTCTCTTCTTGGCAATCGCAGATTCCTTAACTCTTTTGGCCTCTATGTCTTGCTCATTCTCAGAACTACTTTGTGCATCAGACGCATCAGACTCACTTTCATGAGGTTTTTCTTCGGTTGTAGTTGCAGGTTCCTCTACTCTCTTGGCCTCTATGTCCTGCTCCTGCTCATTTTTTGATTCTTCAACAAGGGAAAACTTGTTGTATCCTTCAATTCTTATGGCTTCGACTTTCTGCCTCTGTGCTTGGTTTTCTGTCTCTGTGCTTAGTGTTCGGTCTTGTTGGTTGCTTCTGCATTCAATCCATTCTGCTTTGCCTTAGTAAGCTTTTTTCTTCTTAATTCTAATTTATCTTCAGTAGCATCATTACTGTTCTTTGCCTGGTCCATAGTAGTCTTTGCCTTTGAAACTTCTGGATTTTCCTTTATGTTCACTAAATCTGCAAATTGATTGGTCTCGGGGACATCGTTGATATTATTTCTTTCCTGAACAGGAACACTAGTGTCACAGTAGTAGTAGTAGTAGTAGTAGTACTAAGAACAATTGCTTCAGCATTTAGCTCTTCCTGCTCTTCTTCCCTAATAACCTCATTTCTTCTTGCTCCAGATCTTTCATCATCATTACTTTTTGCCTGGTCAACAGTAGTCTTTGCCTCGGAAACTACTGCAATCTACTTGATGTTCATTACATCTGCAAATTGATAGGTCTCAGGGACAGTGTTGATGATCTTATTTATTTCCTCAACAGGAAGAGTAGCAGTCACACTAGCAGTACCAGGAACAATTTTGGCCTCCGCATTGTTATTGCCTTTGTTAATCTGACTACACATAACAGTGGCTTGAGTATTCTTTTCCAAATCCAACTCCACATTATTGTTCATATCTTGATCATTGGTTTTTAAACCCTCTGAGTAGGATGGTATCCTGTAGGGAATTGTCCAATGAAAAGAGATATCTTTTCCAAACCGGTACTACTGGAGTCTGGAGACAGATGTTACAGCAGCAGGTTGATCCACATTACTCACTGGCGCCATCTTTAGGATTTGTACTGGCACCATCTTCGCAACAGGAAAAGGAGTTGTATCCGATTTGGCAAGAGATTTCGGGGCTTGATGAGACTGTGAACCCTGTTGATGGCAACTTAAGTCAGACTTTTTAGATGACACCATCTTTCCTTGACCAAGAAGTTGCCTATTATGACACCCGGTTAATTTCAGATTTTGAAGTTCCCTTGGTAGGTTTCTGAACTGACAACAATATAAGTAGTTTACGTTGCTTCAAGAGGCATTAGGAAAAAAACAAAAAAGGCTATGAAATAAAGTAACAGGATTTTCTCCATATTCAAAAACAGAAAGAATCAAGAAAACCTCAAATGGCAACGAACATACAAAAAGAGGTTCAGTTGATTGTTGTTGTTCAATATCAATAACTATTTCAAAGGCTTTGCTCCTTTTTCCTTGGCATTTTCTGTACATATGGCCAGATCAATTGAACTGCTATTTCAAATAAAGGTTAAGTTGAAAACCACAGACAACCTACACGAATTAGAGTGAAGTCCTTAGTTGTTTTAGATTTAATAAAGATTGTTTGTGGTCTATACACAGTAGATCTTGGCTCTGGTCGATTTCGTGATAAAATCAGCATATAGCCCTATTGTTAGTTTTTACTTCTGTGGCACTAAATAACAGAAGATAGCTCCCGTATACATCTCTAAAGTTATAATCCCAAAACAGTCTTTAGGTGATAAAAAGCAAGTTCCATCTACCTAGTTAACTAGCCACTAGCCAGCTAGTAGTATTTTGTTTTTTTTTTTTGGGTTTTCAATTTCATTATATGAGTTGATTTTTTTCTCTTCTTCATGTCTGGTTGTAACTCTATTCTTTTCTATATGAATTGTAACTTGTAAACAACGAACTTAATTAGTAAGAATTCGCTTTGATCTCGCTTTCCTCCAGAGAAAAGATCCCATTGTATTGACTGATTCTAAAGACACTATGTCATACAAATTAAAGTCAGTTAGAAATGTATTAAACCTCAAGCATATACGTACGTGCCGGGAAGTGCCATAGGAAACAGTCGTGCAATAGTACAATCAATGGTAGAGAGTGAAAATACAGCTAAAGTTGAGAGTAAGATTGTTAACAGTTTGAGTTAAGTTGCATTTGCACAATAAACACAAAGGTTATCTGTAGGCAATTCAAAGAAAACTTTTCTTCTGATCGATGTAGGCAATAACATATATACTTATATGAACTTAATCGATTTACAGCATACAAGAGCAACATTTTTCTTTTTCCTTTTCTTTTTTCCATTTTTAAAAGCATGCTTTTATGGTGTTATCATCACAATTATATGATGGCCATATAATAGTAAGAATAAGATGCCATAAACACATATTTAGAATGAAAATAGTACTAAAGTGTCAACAATAACCAAGTATTCAACTGTTACTACAGAAATATTGATTTTATAATATTTCAACATGAACTTGAGATATTGGGAGAAACTAATATCACTATGTATATTTGAGGACGCATTATAGGATTGGATTTCCTTGTCCTTTATTATTAAGGATTAAGGATTGTCCCTTTCTTTGACCTTTATTAATAAGCATTTAGTTTTGATTCTTTGTTGGCAATTAGGATTTAGTTTCCTTGATAAATGAGGTTTTCAAAAATAAAAGTTAAACCTTTTTTCCTTTTTTTCATTTTTGAAAGCATAGTTTTATGGTTTATTATCACAGTTATATGATGGCATATAAAGGTAAAAATGAGATGGCCAAAAACACATATTTAGAATGAAAATAGTACTAAAGTGTACAATAACCGAGTGTTGAATTGTTATTGTAGAAATATTGATTTTATAATAACTAAACTTAAAAGTATATTGAGCACAACATGAACCTGGTAAATGAGCCTGATGCTTTTAGGGTTCGAATTTGGGACCCGGGAGACTTTTTAAAGGCCTTAAATTTATCTACATGTTGGAATTGCTTATTTGGTTACTTAGGTAGAAGATTGCTCTCTA